>NW_026124664.1:20000-25818 GCF_025177605.1 Cucumis melo | reverse complement strand
TCAACCCAATCGCTCTTTTGATTTTGGAAAAAAACTCTTTATCAATATACTGCTTCTTCTACACATTCCCCTCTACCTCATAACGTAGAGTAACTAATAGTTAGGACTTAGAAAAAAATGGATAACTCACTCATAAGAAAAGTCCTTCCCGCATCAAGCACTAATATAGTTTTAACGTCTAATTAGATCGGCGAATCATTCAAATTAAGAACATAAGCCCGTTACTTTTTATTTCTCTATAATTGGAGCATAGTGCCCTATCCATTTATTCATTCGACCCGACTTTACTTTTTTTTCCGCATCAAGAATTCAAACAAGTTTGGCCTAATCTAGTAAGGTAAAAATATTACTAGAATTTTCCATTAATACGACATGCTGCTTTTTCCATTCATTCCTTTCAGGATCAGTCGCGGTCTTACAAACTCTACCGATAGTATGGACGAATCTGTTACTTCATAGAAATGTGTAAAAGATGCTAGCCGCACTTAAAAGCCGAGTACTCTACCATTGAGTTAGCAACCCCAAAATATGAAAAATTTTTCTGTGTAGATACAATCGGAATCAAAATAACAAAAGAAATGAAATTAGATGACGTAATCAAAATATTGCAATAAAAAAAACTTCTTATATCACTTACACAAAAGTAATTTTTTGTATCACAAAAAATACAATGAGACCATCATGTGCGTGAAAAGCAAGGGTCATGAAAGGGAGATAACTAGCTTCATTTATACACAATCGGATTATATTTGTTTGATACACTGTTGTCAATATTAATGTGAATAATGAAAAACGCCTATAATGGACAAAACAAAAGAATTATAAATGAATAAAAAACAAATGGAAATAACAATTTGAGTTGAATAACTATATTTAACTAGATAAAGTTAACAAAATAGAATAAGAGAAAATATTCTAATAATAATAAATTCTATTAAAATAATAGAAAAGAATTAAAAAAAACTACGTACTTAGATTGGCACTATAGAGATAATCAACATAGATAGACATAAAAGATGTAGGCGAAAGAAGAAATTAAGGAAGAAGTAGAAAAAAATATATCGGGTTTGTGGATTGAATAAACCCGATATATTTTTTTTCTATTCATCTTAGATCAATTTATATCAATAAAATAAAAATCGATTTTTTCATTAGCGAAGACGCAATTTTAAGGTAATAAGTGTATAGTATGAATAGAACAAGAGAGAGGGGGAAATACTAAAGAAAAGGTTAGTCAAAGCTATATACAAGTTAAGTTATCACACCCTCGTTTTTTTATTTCATTAATAAAAATGGAATTTCGGTTATTGATTAAGGTGAAGTTCCGTAAAAACACCTGCCTTCTTTAAAATATCATGAACAGTTCCTGTAGGTTGAGCACCCTTTTCAAGGAAATATAGAATAGCAGGAACATTTAAATAGGTTTGATTCTTTATCGGATCATAAAAACCCACTTTACGAAGATCTCTTCCTTCTCTTCGGCATCGAACATCAATTGCAATGATTCGATAAACGGCTCATTGGGATAGATGTAAATTTTAAGTACCCCCCCCAGAACCGTATAAGAAGTTTTCTCCTCGTACGGCTCGAGGAAATTCAAAGTTATGTATAGAATTCTAATTAATGTCAAATAGATCTATAGATTATTAAATCAATTAGACTATGATTTAAAAATTTTTTTCTTATTCTTTTGTTTTTCTTTTGAAAAAAAAAACTCATTCTTATCCCCATAACTCAAGTTGGATAACTCTCACGCAAAGGAAAAAAACCCTTAAGCTTAAGCATTTCATTTATTGAGCGGTCTCTAACCTCTTTATTTTTGCCTGTCTCCGTTAGAATCTATTTCGATTCTTCATTCTGATCTAGTTTAGTTATTGAGACAATTGAAAAAGATTTTTACTTGTTCCGGGATCCTTTATCCTTTCCTTGAATCATTGGGTTTAGACATTACTTCGGTGATCTTTAATCGTTTCAAAATGGTAGCAACATACCATTTTTTTTGATTTCCTTTTTATCAAAGAATCATATAAATAATGGATTCTCGTGTGATACACTTTTAATCCAATTTGATGTTTGAATTTGAAACTTGTTCGAATTGGATCCTTTCGATTTGTATACCGAACCTATACTTACGAAGTAGTTTTAACTTATTGATTGACACTAACCCTAGATCTCTGCCCTTGATAAATGAATCAATACTTTCTACTCGAGCTCCATCATGTACTATTTACATCAAAAACCCTAAAAAAAAAAAAGAGCTCGAGTGCAACCGAACAAACTATGTCGAGTCAAGAGCATCTTCATTCCTATATAATATAAAATGGTGGGTGTAAGAATCCACAGTGGATCATGTCCTTCAAGTCGCACGTTGCTTTCTACCACATCGTTTTAAACGAAGTTTTACCATAACCTCTAATTTCTTGGAACTGGTATGTAATTGATTCATTTATGGAATCATGTATAGTCATTGGGTTAGTTGGTCCATAGTAATCTATACTCTTATGACATGGGTAGTTTTTGAAAAAGTCTTAGCAATACTTCAATTTATTGAAACCCATATTTTATTGTATATATTGTATCAATAACATTTTTTTGTATGAGTGCAATATTTATTTCTCTATATATAGATATTTTCTAGATAGAGAGAGATTTTTTGAAATTTCTATAAAATCAATTAAGAAATAATTAATTACGAATAATTAAGAATCTCCATTTTTCAATTTCTTCATAGAATGGATTCACGAGTTTAACACTTCTTCGAGTACCAAGGACTCATAAGAAATAATTAAAAAGATTTACTTGATTGAAAATTTACTACCTAAATATTATATTATAATATTATTTGAATAAATTTTTGTAAAGGATTTATTACATTTGATTATGATAAATAAATGTATATTCGGGATTAACCCATCAATTAGATAGATCTAAAATAAAAAAAAAAAAAAGAAATAAAACGATAAAAATAGATAATAACAATACATACATATCAGCATTTTCTGCCTAGTTTATTTAACTTAAGAGACTCAATAATCTTTCCTTAAAATAAAGTGAAAAAGATGTATGAATTGTTACTTGGATTTACAATTATTCATTACAGACAAACATACGAAAAAATGAGGTGAAAAGAAATACATAATATGTTACATATGTAACTTGATTCTTTGTTAATCAGATTCGGGCAGATATTCAAATTGATATCTTCCGTTATGGATTAACTCCTATCTACCCCCAATTAGATCGAGTAGATGCATCATAAATAAAAAAAGGATCCTACGGGGGACTGGACTAGTTTCGGAGGTGCTAGACTATCTTGTATAAGGCGAAAGTCAAACAGATCTAGAGTAAACGATTGTTCCTACCTATTTTTTTTTATTTGACTCTAAAATTTAGTACCCTAAACCCTAAATAGGTCTTAAGTTTCTTAAGACCATTAATTCAATTCCATTAGTGCCAAAAACACAAGACCTTCGTGTTTATAATTCAGAAATCCACAGAAAAAAAATACTCGGGTTTCACAAACCATTTAAGAGATAGAGAATAATAGAGGCTTTCGCATTTCTGAAATGCATCATTATAAGAAAATAATAAAGAACAATCACATTCGATCTATATTTAGACTCTTAAGCATAAGGTTGTTTAAAACGGCAATCTATAGTCTGATATCGAATATTTTTCCATATATCTTATAATATACTATTATTATATATAATAATAATACGCATACTCTGGGACGGAAGGATTCGAACCTCCGAATAGCGGGACCAAAACCCGTTGCCTTACCACTTGGCCACGCCCCATTTATATTCAACACTAATAAACACTAATATTGGTAGTGCTTAGTCGTCAATTCCAGTACAAATATTTATAGAATAAATTAGATTGTTGCTCAGATTTTGATACGTTTATAGATCCAATTAAACTCAATTTATTGATCATTACATATAATTCCATTAAGATATTGTATGAAAGTAGGATTTCTTCTATTCTCGTTTTATTTGAGAATTGAAGGATTTTTGATTGGCTGAGTTCAAATCAAAGAAAGGTTTTTTGACCTACTTTATGTTATTAATTTTTCCCTTATCCCTTATATCATAGCAATAATAGGGGATTAATAACTCAATCAAATCAAAAGAAATACAATTATCTTCAAGAACAAAGAAAAAAAAATTGTTATGCTTAATATCTTAAGTTTCATCGGTATCTGTCTTAATTCTTTCCTTTATTCAAGTAGTTTTTTCGTCGCCAAATTGCCCGAGGCCTACGCTTTTTTGAATCCAATAGTAGATGTTATGCCAGTAATACCTCTATTCTTTTTTCTATTAGCTTTTGTTTGGCAAGCTGCTGTAAGCTTTCGATAATATTTTTAATACTGTCCGAGACAAATTCATGATTTACTAGAAAAAAAAAAAAAAAGATTCTAACTAGTTATAAGATCAGATAAGTTGTACATACAGTCTGAAGCTTTAAGTTGAATCCAATATTGAAATTATTCTATAGCTATGATAAATCTGGATCACTCTCATTTTCTTATTCTTACTTTTTTCCTTTGAACGACCCTCTTCGAGTCCCCCACAATATAGAATTGTGGGTATGAAATCCAATTTTGAGTAATCAAGGACTCAACTCTTAAAATTTTTTCCTATTTATAGAAATAACTTCACTGCATTTCTTGGTGTCAAACCAGATTAAAATAGAGAATCTATTCTCTTAAAAAAAAAATGATCTTGGAGATTGTGTAATGCTTACTCTCAAACTATTTGTTTATACAGTAGTAATATTCTTTGTTTCTCTCTTCATTTTCGGATTCCTATCTAATGACCCGGGACGTAATCCGGGGCGTGAAGAATAACAAAATCAGATTTTTTTTCCTTGCTTGATTTTGAAATGTTCTTAACATTTTATCTATTCCACATCTTTCCTCAACTATAAAAAAATACCAAGTAATTGACAGAAACGGAAAGAGAGGGATTCGAACCCTCGGTACAAAAAAATCGTACAACGGATTAGCAATCCGACGCTTTAGTCCACTCAGCCATCTCTCCCCAAATTGAAAAAGGATAATTACTATGATACATTGTATAAAAAATAGAAAATAAAGGCTTGAAAAAAGCCCTTCTTTATCTCTCTTTATTATCTTTATCTACCCCTTTATAGATATATAATTTCATTATATTGATATAGATAATTATCTAGATATATCGATGGATATCTATCAAATCGATAAAAACTTTTTTTTATTAGGAATTCCATTTAGATAAATTAGATTTCATTAGATAAGGGCTCAAAAGAAGAGATATCTTCAATCCTAATATATAAATAATACCAATATATTAAAGATTCATAAAAATATTTATAAATAAAAAGAAAGTACCTTTTTTAGTTTATTTCATCCGAAAAGCCCTTTTCTTTTTATTTTTAGTTCCACGGCCTGGCCTGGTCAGTACCTAGCCGGGCTTTTTTTGTTCCAATAAATCGTAGATCAAATTATTTATTTGATTTGAAAATGTTTTTGAAAAAAAAAAAAATAGAAACAACAAGAATCCTAAGAAGATTTATTATTTCAATTCCTATGATACAGAAAAAGATGATATAGAATCAAGGTTCGATTTCTTATTATTATTTTTTAGTACTTTACTAGAATAAAAAACTTGTTAATTAGTTAATTAAAACGAGTCCTCTTTTCCTAATCTCATTAGTGGCCCTGATGAAAATACGTCAACGCTCAAATTTTCATGATTATTTTCTGATCCGATCTTTTTATTACTTATTAATACGACTTATTTTCGTCTTCGACAAAAGGTCCATTTATATACAA
>NW_026124664.1:0-2500 GCF_025177605.1 Cucumis melo | reverse complement strand
AGATTAAGTCTCTGGTTCAGATTTCGTCGACCAATCCTTCCTAATTCACATCTTTGTTGAAAGAATTTCTTTTGTAATTCCTTACATAAGGATTCAGAAAATACCGGATCTCCGCCTACACAAGAAAATTGTTGATAAAACTCCAAAATGGCATTTTCTTTTGATCTAATTTTTTTTTTCTCCTTATCATTCAGGAAAGACAAAAAAATTTCAGGGTAGCAAACATTCTCGAGAATTTCTCTTAGATTCGAACCCATAGCTGATGATAGAACTAGAATAGATATTTTCTGTTTCCTACTCACACGAGCCCATATCCTTGCTTTTCGATCAATCTCTAATTCTAATCTTCCTCCCCAATCAGATATTATGGTGCCGGTATAGACCGAAATTCCGTTATGGTCCAATTCTGACCGGTAATAGATACCGGGGCTTTGCAATATTTGACTGATGACAATTCTGTATAGTCCATTTACTATAGAAGTTCCCAGGGAATTCATTAGAGGAATGTTTCCAATCAAAATTGTTTGTTCTTGCATATCCCTACGGGTTTTCCAAATTAATCCTGCGGATACGTATAATTCAGAAGAATATGTGAGTGATTCATATACAGCATCTCTTTCTTTTATCAATGGTTCTACCAATTTATATGTTTCCACAAATAATTGAAATTCAATTTCTTGATCTGTATCTTCAATTTTTGGAAACTTAGAAAGTTCTTCTGTTAAGCCATGATCAATGAACCTACAAAACCCTTCAAATTGTATCTGATTAAACGCAGGTATTGTAGACATTCTCTCATTTCCACCCCCAAGCATTTTATTTATTTCCCATTTATAAAAAAAATCCCATTATTTGCTTAAATGGATCGATCTAGCAATGATGGAATTTATATTATGTTTACTGAATCACATGAAATTTTACCTAACTTCATAGGTGTAATAGATGTAATGCATGAAATACATATGAACGTAGGAATAAAGAGACTTTGATACTCAAATTAAATTGGAATTTGCAACAACTACAAATGAATTGGTAAATTCTATTTAGAATTATGGAGTTTTGTATAAAATATCTATATCAAAACAAAAGTGAGTCAATTTCTACCATTATTATGATATTCCAATCGGATTGGGTACTATAAATAGATTCGGGATTTGATCTGAAGAAACAATATAGAATTTTTTTTATTTAACAACATGGAACTTTTTCGTAGATTTCACTGTTAAAAAAAATTCGCATAGAAGAGAGATATTTTACCTATACCTATATTTTTTTTAGTAGAATTCGTAGAATGCGATTGAAGTATGTATAAGGACTTGTATTTATTAATAAACATGTGCAGATATATATATATAGTTTAGTTATATATATCGCCTCCTTTATTACAGTTCTATGGGGAACATCACATGTCGTACTCTATCAAAAATTTATATTTTCTATTTAATGATAATGAAAAAAAAATTCTAAAAACAGAATTCCGAACATTTCCTATAAACATCTTATATATATATAAGATATTAGATTTAGATAATAGTAATCGTTTATGTTCTGGGGTTTACATATACTCATAATCGCTATTAAAATTGTCATTAATAAGGATTTTTTTATGGTTATGGAAACGAATCAATACGGATGGATTAGTAATGATTAGTTATCTATCAATTTTTATTTATTTAGGTAAGGTATCCATTTTTTGGATTGTTTTCTTATATCATTAGGGAAACCGAATTTGCAATTTCAATCCAAGAATCATTTATGAATTCACAGTCAATAGTTAAAGTTAACGGTTCCCATTTGTCCTGATTTTTTGCTTTTGTGAATGAAAATCCACATTTTTTTTTCAATAGAAAAAGCAAAGTTTTGCGGTTTTTCGTTTTAGATATTGTGTGTTGTAAGATACTATCTATCTAAGAGATAGAGCCAATCCAATATTTTGTATCGTTTTGGCGGCATGGCCGAGCGGTAAGGCGGGGGACTGCAAATCCCTTTTTCCCCAGTTCAAATCCGGTGTCGCCTCAGCAACAAACAAAAGAATCAAAATACCCTCTTCTGTTTTGCTGATATAACTTTATCATTTTTTTTAGAAGAAAAGCATCTTTAGATTTGCTTGATTCTAAGCATCGTTGGGGTTCTCTAAAATGTTATAAATCCTTGCGTATAGGTTTCGTTTCCAGAATTTAGTAGAGTAATGAAAAATAATCGTTAAATCTTGAGATGATAGCCCTTCGACTACTAATGTAGTGTCTACTCATTGGGTCTTGAATTAGGGAATATAATTTCATTTTTCCTTACGGAAAGGAGGAAGATACTTGATATACGGACTCATGAAAGTATCTGAGTACTCGAGCATTCAATCAATATTATATTGAATGAATAATTGGCTTTTTTTTTTATTTTAATCTTAAAAAAAGAACTTATTTCTTTTCGATAAGCTCTAACCACGCATGTAATAGGCCATCCCATCTTCCGATTGTCTCTATGAAACAATCGGGGACAGTAA
>NW_026124663.1:0-27881 GCF_025177605.1 Cucumis melo | reverse complement strand
TCAGGGGGATAAGGTTCATATTCCATTTCATGACTCCTTCTACGGGAGGACGCTCAAAGAATGATCGAAGCGACTGCCCTTGTTCATTGAGGAGTTAGGAGTTCTGAATTCCATTACTGATCAAAGATGAACCAGGAACATGATAAGTTCCATAAATCAGTCCGACTATCGATGGGCCGATACAGAATAGACTTCCGATCCCGAGTAAAGATATCAGATACGATAAGAAGAATCAGGCCCAATCATCGTCGAGCAGCTACTCTTTCAAGGAGATAGAGCTGGGTCTAACCTCTCGCCTTTAGCTCTCGCAGCTTTGCACCTCTTACTCAAGAGATAATGAAAGAGAGAATACCTAGGGGTGGTAGAAGGAGTTCCAAAGCCTTGGCTAACTCTTCCTCAGACTATCAACTGAGAATGCTACAGCAGCTCCTCTTCCGCGGAGTGGGGGTCTCGTGACTACGCTCCTTCTTTGTGAGTGGCAGATGGATCTAGCTAAAGATATTTCATACTATCTCAAGCCCTTCTGTTCTGGTCGTATTCACTCTGAACCCGATTCTTCTTTGAATGTGGGAAAAGATGTGAAAAATTCAGAATGAACTAGGTTTTGGCCTATGCTGAATGAAAGTAGGAATCTTCGCTTTCTTAGGGGAAAGAAAGAATTTCATGACTTTTGGGCCTAGGCGAGATAGACAAAAATCAGTCAAAGAACCCAGCCCAGCCGCGTAGAAGGAGTCTGACCTTTCCCTTGTTCATTGACTCCTTTCAGTCGAGCCCTTGTTCATTTCTTTCTTTCTAGTTCTTTGTTGATAGGCTGAATGAATAGTTCCATCTTTTTACCTTATCAATGAGGAAAGGAAAGCCTATTTCAATCTAATCTTTCTTTTTTGCACTCCTCTCCTTCTTAGTCGAGCTGCTTCGCACCTCTTAAGTCTAGGCTTTTTTCTTCATTGATTCAGTCGAGCCCTAGCAAATTGAGAATTTTCGCTAAGAAAGCAGTCATCACCATACGGCTTCCGGATCTTCCCGAGGCAAGCTTGACTCATTCTCCAATGCCTCATCTCATTCCGCTGTAGAGTTGATGTCCTATTCTTTTTAGAAGCTCTGATTTTCTCAAAGATTGAATGAAGAAGTCAGAAGAAATGGTGGATGAAATAGCAGGGACAAACTCACTCCCCCACCCGATCAAGGAAAGGCGCTCTACCGATGAGGAGCAGGGCGGATGAAGGTGGTGGATCCTACCTAAATGGGTTGATATTGATTTCCCGGTCAAAAGAGAAATATGCCAGGCGAGAGGCCGACGAACTCAGATCTATCTATTCCACACCATTTTGATGATTGACTCTGAAATGAGAAACTTTCTCTGGGTTGGTCTTGGAGTTGCTAAGCGATTCATTCTGAATATGGTATATGACTTGACGATCGATGAACAAGGGATGAAATAAGGGGAACCGGAATAGGAGGATCAAGCACACCTTTGGTGATTAGTCTCAAGACTATTATAGGTGCTAACCAACCCGAAGGAGAGGATCAAGGATCAATAGGGGCGGAGAGGAGTCAATGAATAAGGAGTGGTCTAAGGCCAGACGGAGGTTCGAAGAAGCTCGAGCTAAACTCAGAGAGGTTCCTTCGATTCGATCTGCTGCCCTTGCTTTTCTTCTTTCTTCAGTTGCTGAGTATGCCTCATGAGAGAAAGTCGATGACGAGATCTCCGTCGGCCTTTCTGAAAAAAGTCTTTCCACGTCCCAGCGAGAACCTATCTATATTCTAAGACTTTTGACTTTGATCCTAGACCTTCAAGAGTCAGAAAGTCAAGCTTTCCATCTCTCTCTCGAACCGGTCACCAACTTGAAGAATGAAAGCAAAGAGAGATACGGAGAGAGCTCCTGATTCCATTGAAGAAGAAGTTAGCATTCTCACTTGAATGAGGAAGTTTCAGACTTGAATTCAGAACTGAAATCGGAACTCAAGCTAAGATAGCTGGTAGCTCGAGGCATCGGAAGCAGTATTTTCATATATTATGAAAGACAAGAAAGGCATATTATTTGCGTAGCCAGTCAAGGAATGGCTAGGTCTTCGCTGATCTTCTGAAACTGGAGCAAGAGACCTCTCGGCTGATAACCTCTCCCCGAACCGACCGCGTCCGTGCTAGCTTAATTAGTCGCTTAAAAAAGCAACTCCAAGACCACTGCAAGGAGAACAAGAAAAGCCACTGCCGACTGCTGGTCCCTTCAACCTCGGCGAAATTTGGATCGAGGAGAGGATAAAGGAAGACTCTGAAGAAAGATCAAGCCTAGCGAAGCGAAGCGACTTCAACCTACGGCAAGGATCAATGAACAAAGGATAGGGGCAAAGAATTTGCGACGGACTCCAAAGAAAGATCAAGCCTATGGTATGGGGTCGGAACTGCTGTTGAAGGAGAAGTTTCATAGTCAGTGGCACTGAAATCGGCAGCTTCAATAGGAGCGGCTTTCCCGAGCCCGAGTCTATGAGATCTAGCATTTGAACATCGAGAACGAGAATAGGGGAGCGGAGCTAGACCGCCCCGTGGGAGAGATGTTGCCGAAGGAAGTTCTCTTTCCGTGAGTATTCAGATACTATTCGAGTCAACATAAGAAAGATTCCCCCATTTCTGAATAGATTCAACAAAGAATGAACAAAGAATAACAGAACTATTAACATCAATTCAATGGATAAAGAAGTCCAGAGGTCCTCGAAATGAAAGACCTTCGGACGTAAAGACTGAAAGGAGAGAGGTCGGGACTCTTTAGTCTCGTTAGTCTCCGGCAGAAAGGGATCCTAGACAAAGCCTAAAGATGAATATGGTAGATTGAAGAGTCCTTCGGACCGCTCCGTTAGGAGTCTTTTAGTGGTCCTAAAATCAAGCTCCAGATGAGAAAAGGCGAACTTTCAGTCCCTTCGATCATTCTTTGAGCGTCCTCCCCCAGACCTCTTTGATCCTAACTACGGCTCCTCCGGAGTTGAGAAGACAGAAAAGCTCCTTCTACGTGTTAAGGAGTGCAAAGAAGACGACGACTTCGGAGCCATAAACAAGTCGGATCTAATATATAGGATTAGGAGCTATATGGAGCTATATAAAGCAGCAGCTTTCCCGAAGTAGTGGATAAGTCAAAGCTGAATAAGGAAGAATCCTATCCACCCTCATAATCCTATCTAATCGGTATCCTTGACTCGAGAAGGTTCTCACCGAGTCTACTCTGTCTCGTCCCGACCGAAGAATGAAAGCAAGACGGAGATCGGCAGCTTCTGGTATTGGTCTCGCCACAACGACGAATGAAAGATAAGATGCTAGATCAGATCCCTCCCCTACTTCCTCAAGGCGACTACACGTTCAAAGAGTGGAATCCTCTTGTCTCGCTCCATCTACCCCGATGCTACCGAAATCAGGCTTCCTTCTGATCATAGTTATCGCACGGCGTCCTAGTATCGGAATCAAATCAGCTTGTAGAAAGAACAATTCCCTCAATAGAGACAGCTTCCTGATCTTCTCCTTCTTCTTGATGCCTCTATCGTATCGGGAAGGAAGAAAGCCTAGGGCTCAGATTCCTCATTTGTCCGATCTGGAACGATTGATCTGATCTTGCTTCGGCAACAGAGAATACAGCTGCCGAAAGATCTCATGATCAGTCTTCCTCTTTATCTTTATCAGCCAATCGTCCGTCCGCAGTCTTGCCGGCTAGGATCTCTCTTTCAGGATATTCTCCATAAGTAAGGAAGCGAAGAAGGAAGTCGACTGAGTTTACGAAGGAGAAGTTGAGATCAGAAGCGAGACCAAATAGTCAGCGCCTCAAGCGCGAAAACGAAAGTACGAAGTCAGAGCGCGAACTATCTCTTAACGTAGTAGTCTTTTCCAAAGAGAAAGCCGTCAGTCAGAGGTTAGCTAGGAGTCTCCATCGTAGTCAGGCAAATTGCAAAACTTTGCACTCTTTTTTCACTGTATTCCACCCTTCTTCTGTATTCCCATATCCCCATTCACACGAATAGGCATGATCCAGGTGCCATCAGGCTAGGAGGAAAGCGCGAGACGGAGAGAAAGAAAGTCTCGGCCTGCGGACAAGTCAAAAAAAGTTTCGCCTTCAAGGTGCGAAGGAACTCGACCCCTTGACCTACTGGTCGAGAAAAGAGTTCTTTCATAGTGAGGGGTCCGGACTAGTTTCATTCTTTGAGCCTTTATTCAAATCAAGGGTCCGGACTAGTTTAATTAGAACTCCACTAATTAAGCTACTCCAGATGAGCAAAGAATTTGCGAAGGAGCGAAAAGAAATCCATTCTTCTTTCTTAAAACCGAGCGAGCGTGTTCGCACCTAGGAGTGGGACTAACTCGAATTGGGATTTCCTTCTCCTACTAATGGGGGAATGCTCATACGTCGAGCAAAGCAACTGCGCAGGCACAAGGAGGGCTCGCTCCTGAACCCACTCAGGGATTCTTTTTTGGACTTCTCCTTTCAAGTCTCCTCAAATTCTTTGAGCCTGCCTCGCCCCAGTTCTAGTTTTCCTGTGAAATATGAATAATCGTCAGACTTCTTAGGAGAGAGAGTACCGGAATAGGGTCTCGAAGTAGATAAGTTCGGGGGATCCGGAACGAGTTTGGAAGTAATAAAGAAGTAGTTCGTTCGCGCCTTGCCCAGTGGGGTCAACTTCTAACCTTCCCCGGTCCGTGGTAGTTTCATTTCATATCTTCCCTAGCCTGATTGAAATTCCTCAAGATCTTTGCAATGAGAATATAAGGCGCAAAGAATTTGCGTAGTAGAAGGAGCAAAGAATTTGCGAACCTGAAAGGTGCGAAGGTACTCGTAGATTTGAAATAGAGCGAAGGTACTCGTAGAAAAAAATATAGGTTCAGAGCGCTTAGGCGCAAAGAATTTGTGGGTCCTTATCCTTGAAATTTGAAGGAGCGCAACTAAAGAATCATATCAGATTTTAGAGAAAGCACTGGACTTTTCTTTCTCAAATACATTGTCAAAGAAGGTGAAATATCCTTTCTTCAGAATAGTCTGACCTTTCAAAGGTAAGAGGTCAACTTAGAGCAAAGCAAGCTGAGAAGCAAAGCTTGCGTAGCAAGCGAGGCAAGAGCGTGAAGCTGCTTTTTCCCGAACCAACCATTTTCACTAAAATCTCTTTTTTCCGAAAGCTGGCCCACTCCACTTCATTGACCGAGACTTTCTATTCGGTTAAAGACCTAGCCACGAGACCAAGGGCTCTCGTAAAAGATCAATTCCCCAGATTCTCATCGGTAGATTGACTTTTGCAGGAGAGTGATTTTCTTCTGAGGAAACTGCTCAACCGGAACTCTTCCCATAGGCATGATTATGCACTAGCAAGTTCCAAGAAGAGAAGTCATAAGCCAAAGATGTATGAGATCCTGAATTTCAGGTAATCTTGGCCGATTGGTGGGCCCACGTAGGGCTTTGATGAGCGAAAGAGCATCCTCAACTCCTGGGTAAAGGCTTTTTCAAGGTCTTTCAAAAGTCTCAGATTAAGGAATGAAAAGGGAAAGGAGTCAAGTTCGAAGGCAATCCAATCGTCGGAAGAAGAGCAATTAAACTACCACGGACCGGTCAGAATATCTCAACTGGAAAGCAAGGGGTAAAGAAGTTCAGATCGGGAAGAGTCCCCGCTCTTGATAAGCCTGCTGATCTTGCCGCATTCTAAGAGGCAGAAGCGACCTGTCGATTGACCTATTTCCGTGGGTGTCCGAGTGGGTGAAGGATTCTTGTGCAGATGCTCTCGCTGTGGAAGGAGAAGTTCTTCGCAAAAAGAAAGGTCCTCAGTGAACAAAGGCACTAAAAAGGCCAATTCCAAGGCCTTTCACTCAAGTTCATGGTCGATGACACGTAAAGAAAGAAAGAGCTCCTTCGTCAGAAACCCGCCAAATTAATGGATAGGGCAAGATCATATTCTATTTTGATGCCACTTGATTTACGAATAACGAATGAAAGAGATGAGCTCTCTCTCCCTTTTGTACTCTAATCGAAGAACTAAGCTACTTCTGCATCTGCAGCTAGAACAAAGACTTTTTCTTCAACTGCGCTACAGCAGAAACCTATGAAACTGACTCAAGAACAAGGTGCATCCTCCTCTACTTCCGCAACTACTTCCCTGTAGAGCATTCCTTCCTCTGAAACTGCTTCTTCAACTTGGGTTCGGTTCCTCTCGCAGCTCCCTTGTTCATTGAGGCCTCGGACCCCTCCGTTAGGAGTCTTATGCCGAAGGACTCGTTCATTCCGTCCTTTTGACTGATTTATGGAATTTCTCCTTCCTCCTATCCTTGGAAGTCGAGTTCCTTTGCTCCTATCCTGGGTGGCGTCCCGAAACCTCGTATTCATGAGAACGATCCTTTATGAGATAGATAGAGCATGAGATAGAGCTCTACGGAGAATGACTCGGCCTCCCCCCCCTACTTGCTTGATAGCTTTCCTCAACAGATTGATCTTCCTCTTGCTTCTCCAACTTTGAATGCAGCCTATGGGCTTCTCATTCATTTCTCATTCTCACTTCCGACCTACTGGATACAGTTCAATCCGAAACCTTGATTCTCCTTCTTCATCCTATATTCCTAAATTGGTGAGAACCTATTAACAGTCTCTTCCTAATCCTCTCCTTCTTCCCGGATACCCGCTGGGGTCAGCCTAACCTTGTGCCTCTTGGGCGTGCCTCTGCCTTTAGTTTGGATTGGACTTTGGCATGGCGCATCCTTCTTCTTTTGACCTAGGATAGGAGTGGGATGATTTAGCATGGGGGAATCAAAGATCATTAACGAAATGAATGAGTGAATTCACTCAGAATCCAAGCAAGATACCAACCATACCCTTTCAAGAACAAAGGCTACAGCCACCTCTCCTGCCTTAGTCTAGCGTCTTCGAACCTCTCACTCGTCAACGCTTGAGAGCATCTTTGAACCTGGTCTCGTGGGGGCCTGCCTACCCTACCTAGCCTGGCCTTGACATTGAGAGAACAGCCTTATCCTCTCTCCTTGGCAGAACAGCGGCTTCCCTCCCTCTGAGGACCCGTGATTGAGTGATTGACCCTGAAAGTTCGTCATCCGCTGGGACCGATGCGCTATGGTGGGAGCTTGTCCCTCTTGCCCTGAGATCTGATCCCTGGTCGGTTGGGGAGCTCCCTGTTCTTGGAAGTTCATCCCGAATCCTGCTATGGAATCCAGTCCCCCTTATTCATTGATTGTTCATATACCATATTTTGCATAATTGCTTATAAATAAGCGCTAGTTCCGACATCCACTACATCAACAAGAACTACAACTTCTTAAAGAGAAAGAACAAAAGCAAGAGCGCAAACCTAAAGTCGCAGTGCCAGTGCCTGCTGCGACTCCTTCAACCCGCGGAATAGAATATGGAAGAAAGTCCCCAGCGAGAGAACCTTCCTTCTTATTGGAGAAGAGGATCTAAAGAGTGGAAATCACGGGATTTCTCTTTCAAAGTGGGGCCTTTTTTTTGTATAAAGGGGATAAAGATGCTCCGAAGGAGGTTTTGATGATAGTCAAGACTATGAAAAAGATTTGAAAAGACTTCAATGACACAGGTTCAGACGTTTTGATGATTGACTTGACTATTACTTTGAAGAGAAGTCGCTCAAAAGGAGCCTTCTACGCGGCACTACAGAATTCTGGAATTCACAGGCTTTTAGTGGAATTAAGCTAGTCCGGACTCTCATTGATAAGGACATATATATGAACCTCTTCCATGAATGAGTCCTTCGCTTTCAGAGTCCTAACCTTTGTATCCTCATTGATAAGGACATATTCATATTCCACTTCGGACCGGACCGGGGACCGGAGCGGTTCAAAGACTATTATTTCAGAGGAGAGAAGAGGAGTCAATGAACAAGGGAGAAGAACTCATCTGGAGCTTTATTTGACTACGCGGCAAGGCGGAGTAAGGAGTTGACGGACGCATGCGAAGGGAAGCGACCACTTACGGCAAGGCACCTACGAGAAGGCACCGTAGGTAAGGCACCTAGACCAAGGTTAGAATAGAAGCCAAGCGCATTTATATAAGTTCAGAAGAAAAGACGTTTTGATGATTGACTTGACTATGAAAAAGAAGATCAGAAGAATTATGGAATGAAGCAAAGAAGAGAAGCTGTTAATATGGATAAACAAGTCGACTCCAAAGGAGGCTCCGTAGGAGATTCTTTGCCGTAGGTAAGACTATTACAATCAATGATTGAGGCTCAAAGAATATTGAGGGAATGAAGGAGTCAAGAGGTTATATAATATAGAAAGAAGAAAGACAACTCCTTCTACGCGGTCTTGAGAATTTTCAAAGACGACCTACGGCACTACATAAGACTCCTACTACGGGGAAGCGAAAGCTGCTCGACCAAAGGAAGAGGAAGCGAAGCGAGCAATTCAAGGTCTTTGGCTGCTTGCTACAGTAGGGAGGAAAGGGCAAAGAAGCCGACTCGCTTTCGTCTTTCAGTTACAGGTTCAGTTAGAAAAGAGTCTGATCTCCTTTCAAAAGAGGTGAGAGTTCCAGGCACATTCCTTCTACCCGTAGGAGAAGTGCGCCGAGCAGATATTACCAGCAAGGTAAATAGGAAGCCTCATCCCTCGTCCTTGAGCAGAAAGGTCATCCGCGCGGGCAGTTCTTTCTCTTTGCCTAAGCCTCATACCCGGGAAAACTATGGTAGCAGAACGAAGGGAGAGAAGGCTTCGATGCTGATGGCTTAGCTCTTCATGCTTCACCAAAGAACTGATCCTGAAAAGACTCAATCTGATGGGACCAAAGATCTCCATCAATGGGCAGTGGGAAGGGATCATTTATGAATCATAACGAAAGAAGCGCACCTGAATAAGGTCAGAACGGAGGCAAAGGCATATCTTTCTCCACCCCTCTCCTCAACTTCGTCAACTCTCTTTCCTTATTCTAACCGCTACGTGGGCCTCGAGCCACTTTGTGCCTTTTTGGGCGAGTGACTTAGTACGTCTTCTTGACTTTTGATTACCTTAGTTTGGGAATCTTTGATCATTTTAGAGATTGATGAAAATCTCGTTATATGAGTGAATATGCTATATTTTCTAGAAGACCAGAAAGAACTCGAAAACTTCTGCAGCGACTCCTGAAAGCGGGGAACCTTCCGCTGTAGGAAGGGACAATGAATTCAGTCCCCTCTCGCTCCAAACTAGAACAAACTACGAGTTTTTTAGTTTGTTGGTTGGTTCTTCCGGAAGAAAAGAAGAAAAATTGGTCACTGAAATCCAAGGTTCAAAGCTCATTGAATAAAGACAAAAGCAGAAACTTATGATCGAAGGAAAGCCAGAAGAACAGAAACCGGAACAGCTGCCCAGCCTTTAGGCCTCTGCTGAATCGCTGCCTATTGTTTTGACTCATACGAGTATCTACCGAAAGGCTTTGCTCTTGGTCTGGGATTTGACAACAAGACTTGCGAGATAGCGAGATTGAATGCAAAAGTCGGTAAAAGAGTCCCCATTTGAACCAAGGCATCCTTATCTTGTCTCTAACTCCTACTGCTTCGTAGCTCCTATGGCGCATTCATTCAAGCCCGATTCCTTTTCGGGTCTGGGAGATCGAGCTCTTGTCCAATCCGCGCACGTACTAGTGGTATTTCGTAGAAATGGATGTCAAAATCAAAGAAAACTCCACCCATAACTCTGTCTTCTTTTCATTGAGGACCTTTGTTTTTGCTTCTACGTAGCTTAATTAGTCCTCTCCTTTCAGTCGAGACCTCTTCCATATTCACTTCTTTCTTTGCAGGGAGAGGGAAGGTCTGAATATACTTTAATGAAAGTACCACGTACCGGGATAGGAATTCCCTGTTGTGCTGTTAAAGAGGAGACGTTCCTAACTCCACTCTCAGAGGTTCTCAGTCGGTTGGTAGCTCGAGAAGTTCAGCTCTTAAGCACCCCAACCCCATCGCAAGCTGGAAGCGCATAAGCTGCTTTACCATGTTCAGAGGAAGCGAACCCCATCACCTCTTTCCGTTGTGGTTGCACCAGTGGAAGGAGAAGTTCGATCGCTCATTCATTCTAAATAGCGTGATTGATTGGTCTTTTCATCCAATGGGTTTCCGGAGTGATTGCAGGGCAAGGTAGATTTCCTGCGCCAAAGCAGTCAAGTCAAATAAGAAGAATTGGGAGAATCGTTCAGCCCTTATTAATATTCAGAAAGATGCGCCTTGGGACTGAAAGAAAGACGAAGAGCGAGGACGACGGAGTCTGAGGCATGACTTCCTCCATCCCTTGTTGGACCGGGCACACGTCAACTCAATGAACAAGGGCTTGATCTTGCTTTTCTCTCTTTTTCTTGCTTTTGCTGTAGCTGCTGACAGATAAGGATGCTAGGGTAGGGCATTTCATGCCTTATTCATTTCTTGGCTAATATCAAGCCATTCAGACTCCCAGAAAGTTCAAGTGGAATTCTTCCAACAAGAGAAAGCCTAAAGATAAAGAAGGATCATATTCGATTTTGATGCCATAGGCTTTCTCGGTATAGGTTTGGAAGGAAAGCAGGTTCAAGGTAAAGAAAAAGGTATAAGGATTAATAAAGAAAGCACTACGCGGAAGGAAAGCCCTAGCCTCAATGAACAAAGGCTCAAAGAATTTGAGATCGTACAAGGCTCCAATCTATGGTTTTGGTCTATTGGATAAGCATATTCTATCCTATATCAGTCGTATGGCTATTTTTTGGTCTCATTGAGAATCAAGTCAAAGACTTTGCGGGATCAAAGAGGTCCGGAGTCAAATATTAGTGGAATGAATGAGTCCGACTGCCTTGCACTCCTGTTAAGGAGCTTCTCTTTATTCATTGATGAAGCTTGAATCTTGGACTCCTTTCAGTCGAGACCTCCTCTCTCAACTCCTACGGAGCGTCCGAAGGTCTTGAATTTCGAGACCTCTGGACTGATTTATATCCATATGAACTTCTTTTCTCTATCGATAAGAATCCATTCTTCTCTTTGATTTGCTTGACTTCTCTGCTCAACTCATGAATAGAACAATTGAACTAGATTTGCACTAGCTTCAAAATCGATATTGAGATCTCTTGAGAAGAAAGCATTCTCATGAAGGAGAAAAGAGAAGAAAGAATTTCACTCATTAAGGAGGATTCGATATTGAACTCATGAACCAAGAACTCAGAAAGCATGAACTAAATTCAAAGAATTCTCATCTTTCTTGATCAGATCTTTCATGAACTAGAAGAAGAAAGCAAAGATTCCCAAGAAATAGAAATTCTATTCCCAATTCTTTAGTAATAGAAGAAGAAAAGAATTTCATTTATTAATCTTCTCTATTAATCACTCAATTTCTCGGTAGTTTCAGTCTATCTTTCTTATTCTGATCAAGAGGTTTCGAAAGACCGGACGCCCACAAAGGAGTAAGCAGGTCAAGGCTTTGACTGACGAAAGCCTTATGTACTCTGGCGGCGGAGAAGAATAGGCTCTTGGCGGGTATCTCTTCTTCTATAAGAAAAGAGAATAATAGAATACGGAGCATTGAAGGAGAAAAGAATCAGTCAAGGCCTCAATGAACAAGGGGGGAGAGGTCCCAGTTACTAGAGAAGCCAACCCACTACACCTAACCACGCTCCTTACCGGGCAAGCAAGCAGAGATTGAAGATGGTCCACGAACCCTAACCCAGAAGACCGGAACTTCCACTACCGCTACGTGGGACTGATCGATGTTCTTGGGAGAAAGCCTATTCAGCCACTTTCTTTGTCACGAATTCATTCACGATCTGATCACCTTCGCCATTCCCCCTGGATCGATCACCCCTGACTATCTCTCATTCGTGAACCTTGCCCATTCTCAGTTGAAGCATGAAAGGGAAGAAGCAAGACCAGACCTATCAGTGGCTGAAAGCAGTTTATGGAGTCACCATTGGAATCTACAGCGCCTAAAGAACAATCTAGGATCGACACAGAAAGAAGAACGGAAAGGGCAGGTGCCGTTGATGAAGAAGAGTCCGTCCCCCGTTGAAGCCCTCGACTGTGAGGTTCAAAGAATTTGAGAAGCTGCTAACGATCAGAAAAGCGTTGACCTAGAGGAGTTGGGATTGGCTCATGGGGCGTGGTCAGGCCACTAAGAGAAGGTTCAGGTTCAAATCCTTCCGTCCCAAAGAAAGAAAGGGAACTGAAAAAGGAAGCTAAGCTGGATCCCTTTCGGCTCTTGCTTTTCTTGCTTGCTTATGAGAGACAAGAAGTTTCAGTGGAATTCGAACAAAAATAGATCGCACTACGCGGATGTAGAATATTATTGACTCGGCCTCAATGAACAAAGGTCTTGTCTTCTTCTTCTGACTTTACCTTGAACTGATTCTGACTTTCACCTTTTCCTTTTTCACTCTCTTTCCTCCGGTCCGTGGTAGTTTCATTCTTCTGAATTTCTTTGATGAATTTCATATTCAACCCTCAAGAGGCTCCCATAAGAAGAGATACATCAAAAAAGAAGCTTGCTTTTCTTCTTAGTAGGTTTAGACTGTCAGTTTCATTCTACCCTTGTTCATTGACTTGTGAATTGAGGCGGTCTTCTCTTCTTAGCTTTCGTTATCTTGACTTACTCACGAGATAGAAAAGGGGGAAAGGCTAGCGTAATCCTAAGTCACCGGACTTATGAAAGAAAATCTCCGTCCAAATCTCAGAGGCAGAGGCTCAAAGTTTGGTCTCTCAAACTTTTGCTAAGCAGTTCTGGGTTAAAGAGGTAGAGGTCAATCTGTCACCGCTTTCTGCCCTTTCTTTCTTCCTCATCGGATACCATACCCTTGCTTTTCAGTAGTTAGAGAGGTTTCAAACTGAAAGACTAACCTCGAAAGGTTCGAAGCAAGGCTTTCTATATTGTGTGGAGTCAACCGCGTAGTGGGCAGAGAAAGAAGAGAAGGATCCACCTTCAAGACCAAGGGAGGGTATCTACCTCTTCATTCTAAGGATCCTTATTCCGGAGCGCTTTCGAGTTCAAGCATAGAATAGGCTTTCGAGTAGTCAAAATAGCTCTTTTAGCCCTTTATAGAAAGGATCTCTCTAGTTGGGATTCACACGCACAGCCTTATCCTATGAGTCCGCCTATGCTACGCGCCTGCGAGAGCCTTTCCTTTCCGACCTCGGCCTCATTTTTCCTGGTTAGCATTTCTCAAAGAATGTTCGGACGAAAGGTCAAAGGAATTGATGATCAGTCTTTAGTCTCCGATCTTCGCCTAGTCTTAGAACCTGCACTGTAGAGAAGGGAAGAAGGACCTCTTTCTGCCGCTCTCCTCCCAGATCTAGGTCTTCCTGGAAGTGAGAAGACTGCTGCCCAAGAACTAAGGCATCCAAGTCGGAAATTTCTTGAGTAAGGTAATAGCGAACAGCCTATCCAGCAGCATTTCAATCCAAGCATCTCTTAGCTAGTAATTCAGGAGAAAATCAGAGGAATGAATAGGCGGTCTGGTCTCTCCTTTCTTTATTCAGCGGGCTTGGACCATGTCTCCCGAACAATCTCAGTACATATGGCGCAAGACGATTTCACATATCGAGGTCGGAATGGGATCGGGTGTTTTCACGTCGATCGCTAGTGCCCGCTTTGGGAGATGAATGAAGAAGAAGGAAGAAGTGAGGCTCAAAGAATGATCGATGAACAAGGGCTCGACTGAAAGGAGAGGGCTTTGATTCTCTCATGAACGAGAAAAGCAAAATTCACTCGATTTTCACTATGAAAAAAGCAAATCACTCTGATTAAAGAGGGGTCTCGGAATAGAAAGAAGTTTGAAAAGAAGAAAAGTGTCCGTTGTCATTTACTTAATTAAGACATGAAGATCGGTAAATCGGTCTTGCTCATAGCGGCTCTTTCTCTGAATTCAGCCCTATCCTTTCCAGTCTGAGAAATTCTTCCCCTTTTCTCCTTCTACGAAGTCGACGAATATGAATTCAGCCTGAACTCTGAAGACGAAATGGAATCTCACCTCTCGCTTTGCTTTATTAGTTTAGCTCAATTACATTGCACCGGTCCGTGGTAGTTTCATTCTCCACTTCTGAAACTGAAAGTCAATGAAGAAGGCTTTTAGTGGTCCGCTGCAATAAGAAGCCGGAGGCTGGATCCGAAGGTTTGAAAATAACTCGACTCAAGAAAGAGACTACGCGGGGCGGTTCGAAGGTACTCGTAGTTTCAGATATAGGAGAGGATCAAAGAATTTGAGACTGATAAGGAGAGGAGCGCTTAGGAGTTGATTGAGACTGAGGTTAGGAAGGATACAAAGGTTAGGACTTTCAAGCTCAGTCCTTATCCCTTGATTAGGAGCCTGAATGAACAAGGGCCCTCAATAAAAGCAAAGGCTCAGCGGCAAGGGCTCGAGGGGGGATTGGGCGAATGGGAGATGGAATAGGGGTGGACACCCTCTTTCTGTACGGTAAATTACCTTTGTGGAAGTGGGTGGTACTCATCGGTCGAGACTTTCTGCCTCGGGCCTCTGTCTCGCTATGCTAACCCATGCATACCTTCCCTGGATTTTGATTGACTTGGCTCTTCTCATTCTCTCTCCCGCTAATAATCAGATATCAGAAAGCAAATATATATAAGTAATGGCTCCGGTCCGTGGTAGTTTAATTAGTCAAGAAAAGCAATTTTTTTCGAAAGAATTATTGGTTCATCAGAAGATTCAAGCCCGTATTGCGCTCCGCGGAGATATGTCAAGTTTTCTTTCATGAAAGATCATCCCATTCAGCCTTTTCTTCTTCTCTTTCTCTTAGATCTCGAGATCTCGCCCTTCTCATATGAACCTTCTCTTGATAAAAGATCAAAAGGGTCAAACCTGAATTCGCACTAATAAGGATTCCAAGGAGTCCACCTCGATCCTCTTTTCTTATTCCATTTTTGATACCGAAAGCAAGAGTAGCTCGCTTTCAGAATATTCGCCCGTGCGCGTGCAAGAATCAGTGTGAGTATTGGGAGACGGAGGTAGAAGGCAGCAGGCCTTTGTCCATGAATTAGGATCCGAAGCTTTCAGAGTCCTACCCCGCACACCCAACTCGTCCTATTTCAAGGGAAAGCGAGAGAGAGGAAGTGGAATCCAAGAAAAAGAAGGATGAGAACCCAGTCATCTATTTCAAGGCCGGTCAAGACCTAGCCTTCGCACCCCTACGTGGGCGGGTGCTCCCATTTTCTACTCATGATTCCTAAGTTCCGGCCTGTCCCAGTCTTGCCGCATCCTTGTCCTGATCCCCTCGTGCTAGCTTCCGCTTTTTCTTCGTGGATTTCCTTTCTTCACATTTATGAAGGTCTAATCTCATCTTTTCGACGCCTAAACTGGGACAGATGACCAGAGAATGAATCATCTATTTATTTGCCTTATCATTCCTCATGAAAGAGCTTTCCGATCCTCTCCTGCCAGAGACTTCTGAAACTGATCAGTCTAGAATTTCTTTGGAAGACGGAGAATTCCCATTCTTGGGGACAATGAAAAGAAATCGAATGAGGACAGCTTAAATGGGCCTAGTTCCCGCTTCGCTACTTTCTATATTCTACTCTGATCTCTACTCAATCCGGTGAGGCTGCCAACTTCAGGAGCAAGGGCGTAAACTCAATGAACAAGGGCTTGATCTTAGGACTCGGCCTTTTTACAGCTTTACGGGACTGAATTCAGATTCTACCCTATCCAAGAATAAGATATGAATAAGCAATTCTCTTCCCTAGCCAATAATGGTGGAAGTCGACTGGATAATTTCTCTTCTTCTTACCCACCCTATGATTCAGAGTTCTTGCTTTGTCCAACTCTCATTCCTATCTATGTGATTGCTTTCGGAAAGAGAATATGCGAGAGAGAGGAGAGTCAAAGAAGATCCCTCTCCTCTTCGAGCGGGAGAGCTTAACCGCAACCGATCGATCGAAGACGAAGCCAGAACTAAAGCAAGCAAGAGGAAAAAAGACAACTTCTTTGTTTTAGTGGATAAAATAAATAAGGGTCAAGACGACCGTCCGAAGGACTCTCAAATCCGGAGGCTGGAGATAATAGAAAACCTTCTACGTCCGACTTTCAACCTACTAAAACATAAATAAAGAAGAGATTTTAGCTAACAAACCGAAGATGGGAACATGAAAACAAGCGTCTTGGGTTCGTCTCTTTCAATCTCTTTTTTTTGATTTCATTGCACGAGATTGACGATTTACCCTTTTGGCTTCGTTTTGTGCAACCGAGGTAGATCATCAAGTCGATTCCCAAAGTCACTAGTTAGCCAATTGCGGTAAAGGGTATACTCTCTCTCTTCACATTCCCCAGTGCAGAATTAGTGAGCCGAATTTCCTTCGGACGAAGCTCCCGTTTTCACTATCTGTCCCCTTCAAAGGCTCTCTTGAAGCCGTCGTTGCGGTGGAAGGTTGAAGAGGTGCATAATTACCAGTTTCATCCGTCTATGTTGACGAGCTGAAATAGAAAGAAATAATTGTTCCCATGGAACCGCCTCAATGAACAAGGGGCCTCTAAGCTAAATGGAATTCGGATAAGTTCCATAAATCAGTCCTCCGTCTGCAACTTTGAGTGGTCCGAAGTCCGATTAGAGAAGTGTCCTTTTTCACTCCTTTGAAGGAGCAAAGAATCAATCTCCTACTCCGCCTTCTTCATTGATTCAGCTTGAATCTTGGACTCCTTTCAGACTAATTAAGCTACTCCGCTCCATGAATATGGATCAAAATCAGTCCTTCGCCTACTACAATCAGTGGAATTCACAAGTCCTTCGCTCGTCTAGTGACTTTCTTTTTTCGATCATTCTTTGAGCCTTGTTCATTGATGAAGCTTGAATCTTGGACTCCTTTCGCAAATTCTTTGCTCCTGTGAAGTCCCTTCTCAAAACCTTTGTTCATTGATTCAGTCTCGCCTCATGAATATGGATAGTCCTTCGGACTGGACCTTTCTTGAAATTCAAGCAGTGAGGACTATGAAGACCGGAGGACCCGTCCTTCATCAAATTCATCCTGGTCAACTAAGCAGGCGGGAAATCCGGAGTTCATACGATGAAAAGAGGTATTCTCCGCTAGCTTGCTTACGAATCGAATCATCAAAGGGCCCGTCTCGCTTTCATGATCAGTTTAGGACTCCTTCTTCCAGTCGGCGATGGGCCCACGGAGCTATCCCTTTTGGCTCCCCAGAGGTCTGATTCCGGTATTTCAGCGGTTAATTGCTCCACGTAGCGGTTGGAGAAGAGGATGAAAATCCTTTTCAAAAGACTACCCCTTTGAATAAAGCCTGAATGAAAGGAATGGCAGAGGCCAGGTTGGAGACCGGTCCTCATCGTGAGAGACTGAGATTAGTAGCTAATGCGGCTGCAAAGATCCAAAGGCCCTAGCAGTTCATGAAGGGGTCGGTGGCCACTATCAAATCATCCGATCGATTGGAGCTAGATAAAAGGTTATCAGTCTCCCGAGGCGGGAATTCTTCTTCGAGGTTCGACCTGTCCGGAGGACGAACTCATGAATTCCACTAATAGGACGGAGGACTCAATTTAGTGGAATTGAATGAGTCCTTCGGACGCTCCGTGGGTAGAAAAGTAGTGGACGAAATGGGATTACCGCTGAGTCGGAGTTTGAGACCCAGCCGGCCTAGGAGGAGGATTCCGGATGAGAGGATATTCTTACGATCTCTCATGATTTACCGATGGGGCAGCCAAAAGCAAATTCTGATACTTATTCAAGGAGAACCGCGGAGATTTTGATGATTTACTCGAAAAGAATATTCAGCCTTGAAAAAAAAGCAAGGATGCCTATGAAAAAGAGAACTCCCTAAGACCAGTTGATGGGGGGGTTTCTCATCAAATCCTTTTCACTCTATCCGATGAAAGAAGGCGGGCCCACACCTTGTTCATTGAGGCCGTGGGCAGCCTGGGTGGGATTCGTGGTGACCTAAATCTTTCTTCATATATTTTCTTGCAAATCTTGAGAATAGGCAGAGTGGAAGATCAAGCCTTGGGCAAGGACTTAAGCAACCGCTGAAGAAGAAGAAAGGGGAAGTACTGGGACGAGGGATTCCTTATCAGCCGATCCTGGGCCGCGCCTGGTCCCCTTCCACTCGCTTAGAGACCTCTTCTGTAATCAGGTAAGCGAGTCGATAAACCCGGAGACTGAAAGGCAAGAACTCAAGAAAGAGAAGACGGGCTTCAATGAGACTCTGGTCGAGGACTCTTCATGAAAGGCGAAGAAGAGCTCTAACTAAATCGTACGAAGACGAAGTCTTCCGAAAGATCACTTCCCAGACTTTCTCGTACTGGATGGAAGAAGACTGATGACTCTTCGTTCTCGAGCGGTAACCTCTCCTCTTGCTGTCTCGGGAAATAGATCTAGCCTATTGATTCTATACTATAATACCGGTCCGTGGTAGTTGAATTTCAAAATACCAGAATAAGGAGTCAGAATACATCCCCGGTACTCCGGGCCACTCTCCCTAATTCAACCGATGAGGTCTTTTATACCCAATTAAGGGAAAGATCTCAGTCTCGCATATTCAGAATAATGCAATCTGATTCCGAGTCATTCTAGGTCGATAGAGTGAGAGTCTCTCTTAAGAAAAGATAGGGTTCACACGGCTCGTATTATTTCCGCTGAGATCCATATCGTATTGGTCGATCCCATTCCTATCCCTCCCGTATCAAGAGATTTTTCAGTTATGCTGCCTATCCTCTCCAAATAGAAAGAGTACTTCTTATAATGGATGGATTGAGTACTTCTTCAAGGGATGCCTCTGAACCGCTCCGTGGGGAGAGGCTTCCTCTTCGGACTTATGGAAGACTTCTTTCCTCTTCCTCAACGGAAACCTATTCAATCATAGAAGTCAAAACCAAAAATTCTTCATTCAGAGAATTTCTAGTCCCGAAACCTGCAATTTTCTATTCAGAAGATTTCGTAATCTTGGCTCTTCCCGATTTTCATTTTCATATTTATGAGAAAGAAATATTTCCTTAATAATCAGATATTCAAAAGATAGACGTAGTAATTCACAAATTACTTTGCCTTTATCTTTTTCTTATCTTGAATAGATCTCGATTTCTTTCGACTCCTTCGAGCATTCTTTGAACCTTCTCTTTTTTTATATAGTTCAATCATCAAAGACGAACTGAGACTGAGCGATCAAGTGGCTTGCTTCCGACCCGTGATCTTCTGTCCTCGACCCTCCTCAATTCCACCTCGTCCCTCTCTCTTGGACTGGGTTGTGCTATGGCTTGAATCTCGGGCTTTCACATTCGATTATGAAATGGGCTGATCTTGGGTTCATTCTCTAGTCAAGAAAGAGAAGGGCGCTGGCCCTTCGGCTTAGACAGAAGGAAATGACCCGGAATGAATCTCCTCGCGGTCTCTTTTACCGAAGCGAAGGAAGGCGAGATAGATAAGAGAAAGGTGCTTTTATGATAAGTGATAAGAAAGACTAGAATATGATTTTCAATATTATCAATTATCGACTCGATTTTCAAAATTCTTAAGAAAAGAGAAAGAGGAAGAAAGAGAAAAGATCAGCCAATTCTTCTCAAATTCTTTGAACCGCGGAGTGGGTGATCTTTCGCATCATTAAGAATGCACTTTCGCAGGTGCGAAGCATAGAGAGGTAGTTTACGGAGTCGAGAGAGCGAGAGAGGATCCATGAAATTAGAAAGAGTATCAGGCTCAATTCCATCAGAGAAGGGACTGGACAGGAGTGCAAGATAGAAAAGTGCAAATTTGCTATAATATGACTATAAGAATTTTTGAGTCCATTTCGACCAGTCCCGGAGGACTCATATAAAGACTCCTAGCCTAGGCCTTACTAAAGGATGAGAACTCAGAAAGTGGGGAAGAGAGCTTTGATTCGATCGACCACAGGGTTCGGGTCGGACGAGTAAGTCTCCGTTGCGGGAAGTAGAATGGAAATCCTTCTATAAGAAAGATGAAAGAGAAGGAGAAAGCACTCCACGGCAATCCGCCTCATCCGTACGCACGGGGAGAATAAAGGCAAGGATGAAGCCCACGTAGCGGGAATAAGCATTAATTCAGATAATAGTCCCACCAATTCGTCTAGAGGGTTGACTCCTCCCAAATTCTTCTTGGATGCAAAGCCTTCTTGCGCTTGCACTCCTTCCCCTATTTTTTCGCTTCGCCTGCCCTCCTTTACAGTCCCTTCGCCCCCTTCTACACTGCTCCGTCTTCCGCTCCTTCCCAGTCGCTTCTCATATTCATTCAGCCTTTTCTTATGTGATTTGAGGCGTCCGGAGGACTGGTCTTTTAGATAAAAAAGATCTTTTTCTACTTTCAGTGGATAGTCCTGCTCTTATTTCATCTGAAACTGACTGAACTTTCTTCTTGTTGGCATCAAAATAGATCAATGAATGAGTCCACTGAATCTTAGGGTAGGCTTTCCTTCCTTAAGCTTAATGAGGCTAGGGCTAGTCCCACGAACCAGAGAATTCTTCTAGCTTCACTCATTCAACCTATGAAACCTTCTTCATGGATGGAGATCCCAACTCTGATTTTTGGGTCTATTTGCATCAGGCTTAGCCCCGTACTAGTAAGAAGGTGTTCCCGAAAGGGGCCGAAACCTGTCTAAGATCCTGTGTGCCGGCTTAGTAGCGCGTAAACAGAAGACGTCGCCTAAGCTAGACTCAATATTCAACCAACCTATGATCGATCCATTTATTCTTTCAACTTACTATCAATCAACCATGTCTTAGGTTCTCGTTGCGGGAGATCTTGGAACGTGCCCTGTGAATGCGCATACAAATAGGGTCAAAATCTGATGTCGCCTACTCAAAAGTGAAGTCAAGGCCGAGAGTGGATTCTAGATTATATCAGTGGGGTAGGCTGGACTGGGGTTCTGGAAAAATATCTACTCATTCACGAGGGAAAATACGAGAAAAGAATCAAGCTGCGGGTGCTTTAGTGATGTCTCCGGCAGCCTTTGCTGGGATCTCCAGATCGAAGAATTTGTTTACAAGACGCTCTTTTTGGTCTTCTTTTCTCGGATTCCAGCTTTTGACTTTGATAAAAAAGGCTTTGACCTACTCAAAGAGCAGAGATGGACGCTTTATACAGAGGTAGTGAGGTCATGTATACTCATGGGATGGCTTTTTGGAGTAATGATCAGCAGGACGGACGATCTAAGTCCTTGTTCAGTAAACTATTCTACTTCTCGCATGCAGTATCCGAGTCTTGCCCCTTTAAGTCAGATCTCGGAGGTATTTGTGTGTCCTCTCGGTCGCCTTGACCAATCACAGATCAGCCCGACTAAGGGTCGCTTTGATCCCTTACACATCAGCTCAAAAGTACCCCTTTCCATTATGATGATAGGGGTGGACGGTAGGGCGCTAAAAGGGGCATAATCGCTGGAAGGGCTAAAAGTGGGCCGACTCTCTTCCATAAAGATATATATGGATAAAAGGCCTTTCATGAGCTAAAGTGGTAGAAACTCCTTATCTATTAATTAAGGTTCTAGACTCAAGTTAGCAAAAAATCAGACTGAGGTCGATAGGGGCATTACTGGTATAATTGCTAAGGTCCTTTCAGAAGTATTAACCATTGGCTAGCGCTCATCTCCAGCTCTCTTTCCAGCCTTTCATTGAATATACCATTCCGCCATACCTCTCATCCTCTTCGTCCAAGCCTTCTCCCTGCGTTGGAAGCAGAACTGAGACTGGATGTAACTGAAGGAAAGGGGATATAGATAGGATAGGAGGGCACGGTTAAGCAGGTAAGCGAAGGCTCTCTCTCTCTCGCCGTGTAAGGGTCTAAAGCCTTTCTGCTCATTATTTATCTTCATTCGTCGTAAGCAGGTCGAAAGCACTACGCTAGGCTTTCTTTCTTTAAGCTTGATTTAAGGGGAAGCTGAAGCAAGAGGTCTTCAAAGAACTTTTGTATAATCAAACTTCCATTTCATTGGTCTCTAAGGCCAAGTCTCCCAAGCCTGATTCCATGTTCCCGGGATTGAAACCCCTGAGCCTGAGGCGAGAGCTTGCTTTACCGAGAACTAGGCGATTGCTTCCCTTCAGAAGATGGGCGAGACCACGTATGTAATTGTCTGCCTTAGAGGATAGACCTTCTCTCTCGCATAATATGATTTAGTTGAGTAGTTGAATCTAAAGTGGACGATTTTGAAAGAGAAAGAAGAAAGGCGGCTAGGCTTTTTCATCTCCTGCGGACGTAGCGGGACCTGATGCTCAAGCTTAAAGAAGGCACTCTGGGACTGTCTTACTTGCCTACTCTGACTCTCTAGTTTTGGGCCTTACCTCGACCAGTGGAAAGCAGTTCCGGGATAGCGGACTCTCTTTTTCTATCCTAAGATCCAACTTCAGGAGAAGGCAGACTTGAAATCACTGGAGATTTAGGAGATAGCATCCGATCCGGGTTTAGGGTTTAGCAAGCATTGACTGATTTTTTGAAGCATCCTTTATCAATTAAAGAAAAAGAAGGAATAGAAACTGAAAAATGGAAGGATAGGCTTGATTTAGTAGGTTTAGAAGGTTAAAGAAAGAGATTCAAGGCCATAATATCTAAAAGAAACTTCAGCATTACTAGTCAGCCCTCATAATATAGAAGATGAAAGTCGCGGATAGACTTTTGAACGGATCTTGCTTGCTCCTTCTCCGACCTAGGGTTAGTTCCCTCCATATCATGGATATAGTGCATGGGTCTGATTCATGAAGTTCCCTTTATACCTTTCCCACTCTGTCTCGCTGCTGAATACCGAAAGGGATCCATTCTTCGTCCTTGACTCAGTATATTCACACCTCGGGGAAAGCGAGATTCCTTCACCCCTCCCTGGGAAAGATTATTCTAGCCTATCGGGAGAGCGAATATCGCTATATCGCTTCCGACCGACCCTACTAATTCACGGCTGGCTGGCCTTGCTGGATGACTCAGTCTTTGATGCTTCCAACTCATTTTCTCATTACCTTGAAAGAGCAGACTCAAGGGACAATTACCTGACTTTGGAGAATTACTCAGTTACCTGTGAAAGAACTCAATCTGGTAAAGAGAATACCTCCCTTTTCGGCCGGGGGAGCTTCCTATTGATCTAGTGATCACGCTTCTACCCTATCTCATTCCCCGTCAAACTCCAACTCAGAAGCTGAAACTCGGTCCCAAGCGGCGTAGATCGGTCTAGCTGACTCTCTCTCTTTCAGTTCCCTGTCACCTTCTTCATTGACTTTCTTCCCTATCAGCTGGGACTGATTCCTAGAATAATGTATGAAGACAAAGAGAAAGAGAGAATTCTCCTCTTCCAAGAACGGGATAGCCTGAATGAACAAGGTTTCACTATCTAGCTTCGGCTCGATCCCAATTGAAGGAAGAAGAAAATCAAAGAAAAAGAATCAGATCAATTCCAAAAAGTTCAGAATAATCAGAGGAATTGAATTTTGATGGGCTCCGAACCCAATGTCCCTATCGGCTACTTTCCTATGAAGGGAGTTCTAAGGAAGAGTCTACTAGGAGGGGAAAAGAAAGAAGGAAAAGCGCAGCTGATACCATTCCTAAATAAAGAGTCAAAGGGACCCAATCCCATTATATTAGAGAAAGGCTCCCGAGCGAGCTACTAAACGATTCGGAGCAAGGAAGACGTACCGAGCTAGAAAGCAGGAAAGCTGAAAGGCCAATCTACTTCCTAAATCCGGAAACCGGACAACTCCCTCCGAACCATACCAAGAGGAAATCTCCGAGCTCCCCTAAATTAGGAGTAAGGAGCCGAGCTAAAATAGTCCGAAGTACCGAGCTCCCCTAATTATTAGCCCAAGCCTGAATCTATTGATTACCACTTATTCGCCGACAAAGAAAGGAGGATCAAAATAGAAGCTTGCTTTTCTTGTACTTTTTTATAGGACTAAATAGTAGGCTCAAAGAATTTGAGAGAAGCTTGCTTTTTTTTTTAGTCTCGATTAGTTCGGTTCGGGAATCTTTGATCTTTGATTTATGAGTTATCTTGAATAGAAGCTTTAGCAAGAAGAAAAGCAAGAAGGAAAGAGAGAGAGCAAGAGCCGCAGCAAGAAGGGGAAGATCAGAAAGGGCAGCTGCCGCTCCGTGGGTCACTCCCACTACTAGGGAAAAAGAAAGGTGAAAAGCATATTTCATGAGATCTTGAGTAAAGAAATATGCCGCCTTAGAACTCAGATCGTGATATTCATCAAGCAAGAGAAAGAACCTCTTCAAGGTCCCCTGCCTAAAGAGATAGATACAGCCTCTGAATTTCATCCACAGATTAGGATTCCGAAAGAAGCGGTCCGTGGTAGTTTCATTTCTTTCAAAGAACCTCCTACTTGTATGTCTTAAGCAAATGAGATAGAAAAAGTCTCTTCTTTTTTTCAAAACCCCGGGATTTTTTTCTTTTTCCACTCAAATAGCATAAATAGAGACTCTATCTACTCTACGATAATTGAGTGAAAAAGCACCCATTTGACTTTCTTGATCCTCTCTTTATCCGGACCAGAAACTAGAACTCTCATCAAAGTCTGTTCATTTCTTTTCTAGGCTTGATTCTTTCATTGCGTTTTCCCGTCTTTTTTCCTTCTAAATCTTCCTTTTTTCTCATCTTTCTATTTAACGATAATAGATAAAAAAATCAGGCATTTGACTTGAAAAGTTGCTACTTTTATAGGCCCAAAACCTAGCTTTTTCTTCATTTGAGCTAAGAAAAAGAAGAAATTTCATATGTCAAAATCAGTCAAAAAAGATCTTTTCTCGGTCCGAAGTTAAGCTACTCCAGATGAGTCTGAAATCCATATTCATCTGAAAGGTGCGAAGCAGAATAAAGCTACGAAGGCCCGAAGAAAGTCGACTGATAAGGAGTCAATGAACAAGGGGAATTTGTGGAGAAGCTCATTGAATAAAGAGAAAGCTCATTCCTTATTCTTCCAATGTTAAGGCTCTTTGAATATTGAGAGAAAGATTAGAATTTGCAATTTCCTCATCTGGAGCTTGATTTTAGGAGTTTGAAGACCGGTCCGGAGGGACTCATCCATTAGAGGGAACTAATTGAGCGGTCCGAAGGTGGAAATCTTCTTTCTGACTCAGCTGGACATTCTTCTTTTCTGGCTTTTTGGTCCGGAGGACTCAGAAAATTCCACTAAAAGCCTCAGACGCTAGGATCAAAGAAGATTTCGAAGACGAAGTCGCACGTAGGTAGAAGGAGTCGTTTTCTCCCGTCCGGAGGACTGATTAATGGAACTAAAACTGTCACCTGTCCTTTAAGACCTCGTCCTGGAGCGTCCTCTTTTTCATATGAATATGGATTTGATTTTTTGCACTCCTTTGAATTTGAGGATAAGGACTGAGCTTGAAAATTCTTTGAACCGCTCCTTATCATTTGGAGTCGAGTTCTTTCTAAAAATCAAGGGCTCCTAATCAAGGGATCAGGACTGAGCAAATTCTTTGCGCCTAACCTTTGTATCCTTCCTAACCTCAGTCTCAATCAACTCCTAACCGCTCCTCTCCTATATTTCAAACTACGAGTACCTTCGCTCCTCTCCTATATTTTCAACTACGAGTACCTTCGCTCTGAACCTTCCTAACCTCAGTCGAGTGGCTTCGCTCTGAACCTATATTTTTTTCTACGAGTACCTTCGCTCCTCTCCTTATCAGTCGAGTACCTTCGCTCCTTTGATTTTGTCTCCTTCGACGTCGAGCTTCTTCGAACCTTTCAGTCTCGCTCTCCTTTCACTAATGAAACTAATCTGGACCTTTGTTTTTGGAGCCGCAAATTCTTTGCGCCTTGCGGTCCTTGGTAGTTTCATTTCCATTTCATTTCTTGGACTGAAAATATTGAGATTCAAGCCTATCTTCATTCAAAGCAAAGAGGAAAGCCTAGGCCGACCTTCCAAATAGTAGGCTTTCTCGGACGAGAGATTTGCTTTCAATCAAAGGAGATATTGAGCAGCATATTGATTCCGAAAGGGGGACCCAGGACGAAGAATAGTGGTGCGCTCTTGGTCTCGAGCTCCCTGGTGTGAAGCCCTTGTCCGTCTTTGACCTCTTCTCTTTTTTCTTTTCATGGGTGAGTTCGCTTTCCATCCATGCCTTTCAAGGCATAAGCCATAATAAGCCCATTTCGAAATGGAGGACTAGCTTCAGTTCCATAAAGGAGTCAAAAGGACAGGTGGAAAAGTGGGGAATTCGTCAAGATGTCTAACCTCCTATCGTAGAGTCTATGGACAAACCCCCATCCGTGCGCGTCCTTACTTTCATGTGATGGACTATTTTCCGGTTGAGCCTCCAAAGATATTAGAATGGAAGAGAGGGGAAAGATCACATCCCCCGCATACAGCATGATCGGTATTCATACCGAAGAAGAAGAAAGCGGTAGAGCCTAAGTCAACTCCTAAGCTAGGGATGGCCTCCTATCCTTCATTCATCCTCTTGACCCTCGTATGATCGATCAGCCTTTGGGCATTTGTCCCTCTTATATGATGCTCTTTGCTTCCTATGCCTCTACAATCGGGAAAGCCTATTTAGTGGATAAGTCACCTGGACCTTGATTTTGACCGAGTGGGAATGATGGTTAGGAAGTTGAACAAAGAGAAGTAGCACACTTCTCGCAGATCGGTAAGCCCTTGATCCCTGGATGCCGGTTTAGAACCTACTATTTAGATTCAAGCCTATCTTCCTTCTCTTCTTCTATATTCTTTATTAGCCGAGTTCTTGATTTGCTATGATCAAAGATCCCCGAACTCAGTGAAAAGAGGTTCAAAGAATTTGAGACACGATCACTCGCGGCCAGGTATCCTGATCGTCTTGTCCCATCCCTCTCTCTTTTGCTTGCACCATTCTTCTCGAAGCACAAAGCTATTATTCATATGGTAGTAGATGAAGAAGTAAGATGAACTACGGATTGATGAATCAGACTTTGACCCACGTAGCGGGGACTCTTTCTGCCTGTGTCTGTTGAAGAAGCTATCTTTCAGTGAATAGGGAGAGACCTCAAGCTAGAACAAGAAATAGGAGGAAGCTGCGCTCTACTACAAGGGTATGGTCGGTAACTTCAAGCGAAAGAGTCAGCTTTTGGATCGGCTGTCGCAGAAGTTCTTGCTTTAGTTTAAAGATCAGCACCGCTACGTCTTCCTTAATCTAGGGAAAAAGAAAGGTGAAAAGCATATTTCATGAGATCTTGAGTAAAGAAATATGCCGCCTTAGAACTCAGATCGTGATATTCATCAAGCAAGAGAAAGAACCTCTTCAAGGTCCCCTGCCTAAAGAGATAGATACAGCCTCTGAATTTCATCCACAGATTAGGATTCCGAAAGAAGCGGTCCGTGGTAGCTTAATTAGTCTGAAGGATGACTTTGATGGTCTTGATTCCCTTTCTTCCTATGAGAAAAGAGAGACTTTGGGAAACTTCCGCGCGTAAATGGGTCGCTTACCCAAAGGACTCAATATGGTCAGTCTAGCCGGATACAATGACCTTTGAAGAGCCACAAGAGCAGACCAAAAGCAGCTAGTTCAACAACGTCTACTTCTCGTGCTTAAAGGGAAAGAGCTTTTTCAATAGCTACCGCCTCAAGATCTAAAGAAGGGGATCCAGCTTCCTTCAACCTCCCCAACTCGGCCAAGAGCTACGGATGGGATGAGGCATATGAAAGAGAAAGAGCGGTAGTCTCAGTCCCCCTTAACCCGGTCAGCCCTAGTTATAGCTTTCCCTCTTTTCCCTTGATCTAGCTTATTCGTATGAAAGGGGGAATTTGAGATAAATAAGATCCCCTCTCCCCTAATCAACAGATTCTGTATCAATAATTCATTCCCTGTAAACCTGTAAAAGAGTACGAGACTGAGAAGATAGAGTGAGGGGATAGACTTCTCCCTTGACGGAGAATTCCTCTGATCATTCAAGATCGCCTTTCCAAAGACCGGAAAGAGATCTATCAACAATTCCTTACCCCTCTCTTGTTCATTGATTCCTTGCCTCCAGTTCTTGTGCTATTACGAA
>NW_026124662.1:15000-31354 GCF_025177605.1 Cucumis melo | reverse complement strand
GCTACGAAAAACCCCATCGGATTTCAAAGTAGCACGATCTAATTCAAAAATTTCACCCAATTGAGCACGTCTAGCATATTTTTTCACAGTAGCAGGATCACTATAACTGACTCCATTGAGTTCACCGCCATAGAACTCAACAGTTACACCGACCTGTTCAACACTATACTTCGATTCTGCTCTTCGAAAAGGAACATCGGCTCTAACAATTCCGTCTCCGTCTACCAAAACAACCGGAAATGTTTCAAAAAAGGTCGGCATACGGCGTACAAAAAGTTCGCGCCCCTTCTTTATCTCTAAAAACAGGGTGTCCTAACCAACCAACAGCTATTCCATCCCCGTTGTCCATGGAACCCGCTCTGAATAATCCACCTTTTGCGGGATTATTCCCGATATAAATCATAAAAAGCTAATTTTTCAGGAATTTTAGACCAAGCTTTCTGATAAACTTTGATTTTCGGCTAACCCGGTACTAACTCTTCGATATATTTCTTGCTGGAAGTATCCCTGATCCCATTGATAACGAGTGGGCCCAAATAATTCAATCGGGGTAGTTGCTGAACCATACCACATAGTTCCAGCAACAACAAAAGCTGCAAAAAATACAGCAGCGATACTACTGGAAAGGACGGTTTCAATATTTCCCATACGTAATCCTTTGTATAGACGTTGGGGCGGACGAACACTAAGATGGAATAGGCCCGCCTAATATGCCCAATGTACCTGCTGCAATATGATGCGAGGCTATTCCGCCCGGAACAAAAGGATCAAACCCTTCGGACACCCCACGCAGGATTTACGGCTTGTACCCTTCCGGTTAATCCATAAGGATCGGATACCCATATTCCCGGACCATACAATCCGGTTACATGAAATGCACCAAAACCAAAGCAACCCAACCCTGAGAGAAATAAATGAATTCCAAAAATCTTCGGCAAATCCAAAGAAGGTTTTCCTGTACGTTCATCACAAAATATTTCTAGATCCCAATACACCCAATGCCAGATAGCTGCTAAGAAGCACAATCCAGAAAACACAATATGTGCTCCGGCCACACCTTCGTAACTCCAAATACCCGGATTCGTTATAGTCCCCTCCTGTGATACTCCAACCCCCCCATGAATTGGTTATTCCTAAACGAGTCATGAAGGGTATAACGAACATACCCTGTCTCCACATTGGATCAAGAACAGGATCAGAGGGATCAAAAACTGCTAATTCGTATAGGGCCATTGAACCGGCCCAACCAGCAACTAGAGCTGTATGCATTATATGAACAGAAAGCAAACGACCGGGATCATTCAATACAACGGTATGAACACGATACCAAGGCAAACCCATGGAAATACCCCTTTATCAAGGAAAAATAGACACTATGTAACTTTATTGCACTGAAAAAAAAAAACTATGCTACGGACCTCCCCTTTTGAGGGGATTATCTTGGCGAAAGGATTAATATTTAGTCTATTCTTTTAGTAATAATGGAACAATTCGATTCTATTCGTAGGAACAAAAAGAAGCAGATCTATTCTATACTCGATAAGTACCAATACGCAATGGTAGATGGGAATTGATCCTATTTTATAGGAGTGAATGTATACATACTTGTTCATCATTCAAAAACCTATTCGGGAAGAAGTTTCCCTTATTAATTCTGTTTTCCTTTTTTATGAACTTATTAAATCTATGTATAAAATATGCTAAAAAGATAAAATCTGATAAAGGCCCATCTTATTTATTTAAGACAATAAACCCGTTGTTACGCTTCCACATCAAAGTTAGCTATAGTACTTAATTCTTTTTTCTTTGCTTTAATGCCTATTGGTGTTCCAAAAGTACCTTTTCGAAGTCCCCGGAGAGGAAGACGCATCGTGGGTTGACCTATAGTGCGACTTGTCAGATATATTGGGTCATATGGTATTTCCCCGTTTCTCTCCCCCCGATCGAGATATCCTCTCTTTCGCCCCAAGACGGATTGATTTTAATCATCAAAAATTTGGAGCGTGAAGTGCAATTAGATCTATTTTTTGGGGGGTATCCAGATTAATATTATCAATTAGAATAATTTATGGTTTTCTCGGTTGTACTAATAAAATGAAGTATCCAGGCTCCGCTTAGAAAAAACTCAATTTGGAATCTATCTATTCTATGATTACTACTACTTGTATCATATTCGATTTATCAATAGCATTGATAGAAAACTTTTAATCAATCGAGTAATATGAAGTAAATTGAAAAAAAAAAAAGAAGTCGTAGCAAAAAGCCATGCTATTGGGGCATTTGTCCTATATGTGCAAATCCAAATCGGGCAGATCTTGACTCGGAGTAGAGCATAAACCTAAAAGAATTGAAGAAGACCATTTTGGAACAAGAAAATGACATCGGAATTGAAATTGAATCTCGATGAAACAATATATCAATGAAAAGTTAGTTCGATAAATTGAAAATTTAATGAATTGTTTTTTTATTTATTGAAATTTATTAGTATAGATAAACGACCGCGGGCCAAAGGACAAAAACTCATCCATTTTGAAAAAAAAAATGGAAGGTAAGAAAAAAGGCCCCTTCATTAGAAGTTAGAAAGAGTCCTCTAAAGAAGGCTAAAAATCTAAACATTGATTCTTTTTTCGCTATTTTTTTTGAACCGTATGCATCAAAAGGTGCCCGTACGGTTCTTAAGGGATACAATTTTATCCTAATCAACCGACTTTATCGAGAAAGATTACTTTTTTTAGGCCAAGAGGTTGATAGTGATATTTCGAATCAACTTATTAGTCTTATGGTATATCTCAGTATGGAGGATGATACCAAAGATCTGTATTTATTTATAAACTCTCCCGGTGGAGGGGTAATAAGCGGATTAGGTATTTATGATACTATGCAATTTGTGCAACCAGATGTACAGACAATATGCATGGGATTAGCCGCTTCAATGGGATCTTTTATTCTAGTCGGAGGAGAAATTACCAAACGTCTAGCATTCCCGCACGCTCGGCGCCAATGAGTTTTTTTTAGACAAAAAGAAAACTATGCCTTCGCCATATAAAATATTAAGTAATAATAGCATGGCACTTTGAATTCGATATGAGAATTTTTTTTTTCTAAACCATTAGGTTATGTATCGAAAGAGTAGTATGAGATAAAAGGCATTTCCGATTGTAGGCTGATTTATCGCGGAGGCCTCTTTCAGCGTCACAAACTTTTTTGTTTTCACGACGGAAGACTCTTAACAATATTTCTGTTATGAAAGACTACGAAATATTTATTTTTAAGAAAAAAAATAAAAAAAAGAAACTTTGGGATTGCTGAATAACAAACGAAATCATAAAGCAACGGAACCATCATAGTATTTTGAAATTACTAAAAAAAAGGAAGGGTGGTTATTGGATCATTTACTGCTCTGGGTCTGCTAGATCCTATATTTTCTATTCCTTCGCTGGAAGGTAAAAATGAATTCCATTGTGGAGCCGTATGCACTGCACAAAGGATGCCTGTACGGTTGTTAATCCTATCTTTTTTTTATTATCTTTGACTCATCATGATAATGATGTAAGATAGAGAAAACCATTTATTAAATCATCAGGGTAATGATCCATCAACCTGCTAGTTCTTTTTATGAGGCACAAACGGTAGAATTTATCCTGGAAGCGAAAGAACTACTGAGGCTGCGCGAAATCCTCACAAGGGTTTATGTACAAAGAACAGGCAAACCCTTATGGGTTATATCCGAAGACATGGAAAGGGATGTTTTTATGTCAGCAACAGAAGCCCAAGCTCATGGAATTGTTGATCTTGTAGCGGTTGAATAACAAATAGCAGGTATTTCACGCAAAAATCCGAAATTTTCGATTTTCTCTTTTTACCGGGGTTAATATATTACTATTAATCATATTAATTATTAATATCGAATATAGAAGTAATTCATAATCATCCGGTTAGGATTGATCTAAACCAACTCATTATGTATACAATTCAACATGCCAACTATTAAACAACTTATTAGAAACACAAGACAGCCAATCAGAAATGTCACCAAATCGCCCGCCCTTCGGGGATGCCCTCAGCGTCGAGGAACATGTACTAGGGTGTATGTGCGACTCGTTTAGACCATGGACCGGGACAAAAGAAAGTACAAAATTTTTCCCGTATCAGTTATAAGTACAGTGAATAGGATAGAATGAATGGAAGAAATCCGTTCACTACCGAAAATAAATAAACAAAGATTTATCGTATCCTTTTATTGTGTATCAAATTTATGGTTTCTATTGGTGCAAATCCAATCATCTCTATTTTCAATTTTAGATGAGAAAGAATTCCCCATTGGTAACAAATGCTTATCCATTAAGCAGAGGAAATCCTATTTAACAGAAGGATTATAGCCTTATTCTTCCAAGAACGGACTAAGAGGGTCAGCTACCCAACCAATCTTCATAATTAAATACCGTTACTGTATAGGTAGATCTCGTTGTGAAAGACCGATTACTAGATAATTCATGGGTAGAGCCAAAGAGGGTGAACTGTACAAGTTAACAATAACATTGATGAAATAAAAGAAGGAGCTCCGGTGTATAGAGAGGACCTCACCGTTTAAGAAGTAACCATAGAAACGAAGGAACCCACTATTTCTTTATCCATTTCTATTTTTATTTATTTACTCTATTTTTGTTTTTTTATACCTAGTAAAAATACTATTTCGTATTTTGGGGTGATTAGAACAAAAAAAGAAATAGTGGTCGGGAAGGTTATAGTAGCAAAAGCCATTGGAATTTTTATTTTATACATTGGAAAAATACGTTTTGTTATTAATAGACTAGGAAAGGAGAAAGGAATAACTGAAAGAAAGGAAATCCATTAGTTATTCATCAAAGTTTCATTTATTCAATGACTAGAATTAAACGAGGATATATAGCTCGGAGACGTAGAACAAAAATTCGTTTATTTGCATCAAGCTTTCGAGGGGCTCATTCAAGACTTACTCGAACTATTACTCAACAGAAAATAAGAGCTTTGGCTTCAGCTTATCGGGATAGAGGTAGGCAAAAAAGAAATTTTCGACAGTTGTGGATCGCTCGAATAAATGCAGTAATTCGATCTAATAAGGTAGACTACAGTTATAGTAGATTCATACACAATCTGTACAAGAGGCAGTTGCTTCTTAATCGTAAAATACTTGCCCAAATCGCGATATTAAATAGAAATTGTCTTTATATGATTTCCAATGAGATCATAAAATACGAAGATTGCAAAGAATCCAGCGGAATGCTTAAAATGGAGTTCTCTGGAGAATGAACTCCGAGAAGGTAGAGTAGAAATTAGTATGATAAAATATGATAAAGTGGTCAAAATGAGCAAATATGTTCAATAAAAAAAAAACGATTTATTCTTCTTCCACTATTCTTTCTTTTTCTTACGACACGACAATCGAATCTAGATTTTCGGATTTTTCGAACAAAGAATCAATCTGCGGTTGAGTTTGGATTAGAATTTTAATTCAATTAAAGAGTAAGCTAAGTCTATTTATTCCTGGTTCTAAGACCAATAGTTCTAGCGGTCGACTCGCTTCTTTCAAATTGTTTCTCATTATTAAGAAAAGGTAACAAAGATAAAATACGAGCTTGTTTTATAGCAATAGTAATTAAGCGTTGCTGTTTTAAGGTCAATCTATTTACCCGTCTAGATAATATTTTTCCTTGTTCACTAATAAATCGACTAATTAAACTCATGTTTCTATAATCAATTCGATCCCCCGATGGAATCGGGGGCAAACGCCTACGAAAAGATCGTTTGGATTTAAGAAAGAGTCGCTTGGATTTATCCATGGTTTTTTTATTCCTTATCCCGAAAATCCTATTTCTTAATTCTAAATCATTTTAGATCCGATCGAAATAGGATTTGGTTTGTTTATATTTAAATCTAAAATATGTCTAATATATGTAATTTTTCATCTTCCTTGGATTGGAAAAGGGTGACACACAGCCGATCGGTTCGATCTATTTCTTTATCTCCCCATGAATCGTATGTTTGTAACACCGGGGACAGAATTTTCTCAATTCCAATCGACTAGGCGTATTGTGTCGATTCTTTTGAGTAATATATCTGGAAATCCCTATTGATTCCTTATTAACACCGTTTCGAACACAACGAGTACATTCCAAAATAACAGTTACTCGGGCATCTTTACCCTTGGCCATGAACCTCCCTTGGATTTTTGATTCACGCAACTCTTCCATTTTCCGATCCAAAATGAAGAAAAAAAGAAAAATTGGTAACTCGAAATAAAATTATGAAAGATTTCGTTACAATCAAATATTAAAATATAGTAATACAATAATTTCTAAATTTAGAATCGCAGTACAGTTTTTCATTTAAGTATTTTGTATGATATTGTTGCCCTAGCCATCACATTTTCATTTTCGTTCTCACTCTTTTATTAATTAAATTTGAACCTGGCGCCGCGTCCGAGTTTGACTGAGGTTGAATCCATTTTGATTCTTTCTAACTTATTCTAAGTCTAAAAACTCTAAAAAAAAAGAAGGGGGAAGGGGATTAGTCAAAGATATTTGATTGTTTTTCTAATCTTCTTCACCCCTTCCCAAGTCAATAACTAGAATGAAAAAAACGGGAATACCAACGCATCCGGGAATAAACGATTGATCTCGATTAATAGACCCGCTAAAGCCCCGAACCATATAGTACTTACTACCGGTGCCACGGAGAGATATGTTTTTAGATCTCGCATTGAAAACCCTCCTACTTTATAGTAATTTGTAATACATACTGGTATTACATACCATCAAATGTATATATAGTTAATAACCGCTTGTATTGTCCGCGGAATTCCTAATTCAAATTGAAATGTACAACAGTTCAATTCGGTAGATATTCCCTTTTTTATTAAAAAAAATATGTAGCTTTCCGCCCCACCCCAAATATTCATTTTTCTTTACGGCGGATTTAATATTTATTATTTCATACGTATATAAGTCTTTTTATTATTTTTATTATATTTTATATATGATATGAGACAAAAAAGAAGAAATGGCAAGATAATTTGTGTATACCAATGGAGGAAATAAATAAAAAATGTGGAAAACAAGACAGGGATTCTCTACAATAACACTGTAGACCAATTGAAAGGGATGTAGCGCAGCTTGGTAGCGCGTTTGTTTTGGGTACAAAATGTCACGGGTTCAAATCCTGTCATCCCTACCTATTACTTATCTTCTGAACAGTAACGAGGAATCAATTGAGATCCATAAAAATTGAACATACATATATCGAATCAATCTTTTTTTATTTAATTTTATGATATTCTCTATGATAATATATGTATCGAAGATATATTCGGGTTGCTTTTAGTTTGATAATAAAACGCTCTTAGTTCAGTTCGGTAGAACGCGGGTCTCCAAAACCCGATGTCGTAGGTTCAAATCCTATAGAGCGTGATTCGATTCTTGTTGTTGTTAAATCAAAATGATACTGAAATAATTCAACAGAAATCAAAATTTTACCTCCTATAAAGCAAGTAGGGGGTCAATCAAAAAAAAGAACTGTTAATTAATCAAAGGTCCAACTGATCCCCCCGTCTGTATTGTAAATATGCGGTCACAAATAATCCAGCCAAAGTAATAGGAATTAGACCTAATACGATTCCAAATAGAAAAACTTCAATCATTTCAATTTAGTTGAACGAGGAAAAGGAGAGGTAATATCTATCCTTAAAATATTAATCGGTATTGCCCATGAATCTCAATGACCAAGAATTCGAAATTGAATTGACAAGGTAAAGAACTCTACAATATATAGAATATATTGAATAACACCGAAATCTTTCTTTTTTTTGAATTGTGCATTCAATGAATTTTAATCAAATAAGTCGTATCTTGTTCAGACCGATAAATAGAGCTGAGGTTATAGTTAAAACTGCTAGTAGAAAACCGAAATAACTAGTGATAGTAGGCATGACGAGGCTAAATGAAATACGTTATTTTTATCCATATGTTTATAAAGCACTTCCCTAAGTTTCTATTTTTGAAAGATACGCGGATGGATAAGTAAAAATACTAATTGAAAAAATATATTCAATTGAAAGTTTTTGATTCATCTATTATTATGATTATAGATGATACTAACAAAAATCTTGTGACATAGGTAAGAAATCAATTCATCATCTGTCTCTCTATCCCGCAATTCGGAATCAAGGGATTCATTGAACAACTCTTGAGTTTTCAAAACAAATATTCTTATTATAAAGAATTTATAAACAATAATTTAATATATAAATCTAGTAAATATATAAATCTATTAAATGGATTCTAAATAATTAGAAAGAAAAAAAAAAAAAAAAAAAGAAAAATAATAAATAAACTATGTTGTGTAACTTGATTCCAAAAATGAAATGCTCTTTGAATCGCTGAAGAATGAATGACCTTATAATGCCCTTTATTTATGAAATTGTATTCCCACTAATTAGATTTTATGTAGTGGGTTCATTTCCATAAAATCTTTTTTAAAAAGAAAAAAAGTATCGCACGATCAGATCACTCGAATACTAGGTTCTCCATTTATTCTTATTCTTTCCATATTAAAAACATTCTTCTAATTAGTTGAAGAACGATCGTTTGAGTCTAATATAAAACAATAATGCGTGCATTACGAATATTTATTATTCTTCTATTCGTTGTTCTGTTTCGTTCATCGAATCCTATGTACTACTGTTACTTGTTACTGGACGACTAACCAATTCCTTAAAATAAAAAAAGATTCAAACAAAAATATAACTACAAACACAAAAGAAATATTTCGAGATTTCACGTCTAATTTCATTGAATTTTGGGACTATTAGAATCTGCTTCCTAAATTATTATAAACCAACCAGTCGGATTCACATTTTACCCAATCTTCGCTTTCTAGCCCGAAGCCAATAACCGATAGAATCCTTAATACTACAGACAGGCATTTTCAGAATTTTCTATTGAATGAATGGTATATGATTCTACATCGACAAGCAGCAAGAAAAGAAGAAACAAATTATATTATTTAGTTTTAGTGCTTCATTTTGATACTTATTGTGAAATTGCGTTGCTGCGTCAGAAGAAGGATAGCTATACTGATTCGGTATACTCTAAAAACACCCTCGGTACAATATTGACGATCTTACAAAGATAAAATTTCAGTTAATTTCCATTTACTGATCTCATCTTTTACGGAATCGATCCCCCTTTTGACTGTACAAGAATATGTGGAGCTCGGCATGTCTGGAAGCACAGGAGAACGTTCTTTTGCTGATATTATCACCAGTATTCGATACTGGGTCATTCATAGCATTACTATACCTTCTCTATTCATTGCAGGTTGGTTATTCGTCAGCACGGGTTTAGCTTACGATGTTTTTGGAAGCCCTCGTCCAAATGAGTATTTTACAGAGAGCCGACAAGGAATTCCATTAATAACTGGCCGTTTTGATTCTTTGGAACAACTCGATGAATTTAGTAGATCTTTTTAGGAGGACCAAATGACTATCGATAAAACTTATCCTATTTTTACAGTGCGATGGTTAACTGTTCACGGACTAGCTGTACCTACCGTTTCTTTTTTAGGGTCAATATCAGCAATGCAATTCATCCAACGATAAACCTAATCCGAATTATAGAGCTATGACACAATCAAATCCGAACGAACAAAATGTTGAATTGAATCGTACCAGTCTTTACTGGGGGTTATTACTCATTTTTGTACTTGCTGTTTTATTTTCCAATTATTTCTTCAATTAAATAAAAGAAAATACTAAATAATAGTACGAATTATCTTATCCCATTCGGAAGGATATCATCTCATAATTATCTATGACTGTTTCTGTCTCTAGCACGACCACTTGATGAAATGGGGAGGGAAGTGGGACAAATGGCCGAGACTACTGGAAGGATTCCTCTTTGGATAATCGGTACTGTAACTGGTATTCCTGTGATCGGTTTAGTTGGTATTTTCTTTTATGGTTCATATTCCGGCTTAGGTTCATCTCTGTAATAATCGGATGAACTGAGTTGGAGACATGAAAGCGTAAGAACTCAACAGGATCCCCCTCAAATCAGAAAAAAAGAGGGGGTAGGTCCCGTTGAGCTCTTACTAATTAGAATTAGACTAATTTATTCATATAAATGAAAAAATGGATCTTTCCTATTTTTTCAAAAAACTTCATTTCTCTTTCTGATTCTGAATTGCTTCAAAAAAAAAATTGATTCAGACCATCTCTTTCGCGATCGTATCGGTCGATACTTTCATTTCAAAGCGAAAAAAAGAAAGAGAGAATCACTCGATTCCCTCTTTCTGGATGATACAATCCCAATATAACAATATTATATTTCTATCGATCAGATATCACAAACCCTTTAAATAGATTAAAATATACTAATAGAATTTTCTATAGTTATTTTAATATAAAATAGAATTGAAAAATTCATTGAATTTGTTCACTACTTATGTAATAAATCGAAAAAAAGGTTCTGATAAACCGGGAAAAATTGAAACTAAGAATAGAGATCTTTGACGAACGGGATCAAGAATAATTCATTAGTTTATTATTTCGACACCAGAACAAGAAAAGGAATTTTTCTGGTATCGAATACTAGAAAGATGCATAATTCCTTCTAGAATCCTTTGTTCCCTTCATTTTTTTTCTATTCTCCATTTACTTATCTTATTTTTAATATCTACTCTATTTTTATTCTATTAGAATAAAAATAGACACATTCAATGACATTTCAATCTGGCACCAGTGACATAATAATCATAATAATACCGCTCCTATTTGTATTGTAAAAAACAAAGAAATAAAGAAGAGGTAAAATAGTCTTCCTGACAATATAATATCCATACTATGACTAGTAATGCGGTACAAGTAATTACCGAAATAGGGTCGAAAAAGAATAAAAAAAAAAACAAGGGAAAAAGTTTTTCATAATTTTTTGATCATACATAATTAAATTATAGAATTGCCAACAAGAATTTGGTTTTTTTTACGAACTTTATTTGATAAATCCCCAGATTTAGAAATTCATTTCGGACAATTGAACCTTCTCAAACTGTTTCTTTTTAAGAACTAAAAAGATTTGTGCCAAAATAACAGATGCAAAAAAGAACAAAAGGCCTTGGACACGTAATGGATCTTGAAGGACGATTTCCGCATCTCCCTGACCAAATCCTCCCACATTAGGATTACTCGTTAATGGTTGATCAAGTTTGATGGATTCGCCCTCTGAAACAAGAAGTTCTGGTCCTGGAGGGATAATATCAACCACTTGACGCCCATTCGCTGCATCCACTATGGTTATTTCATATCCTCCTTTTTCTTTTCGTATTATTTTGCTTACTATCCCTGCTGCTGTAGCATTATAAACATTATTATTACTCTTACTCCCGTCGGGATAAATCTGACCCCTTCCCCTGTTCCCGCCTACGTATATGGGATATTTTAAGAAGTGAACATCTTTCTTAGTCGCAGGGTCCGGGGAAAGAATAGGAAAGGTGATTTCACTATATTTCTGACCAGGAACAGGACCTATCACAAGAATATTTTTTTTAGTGGGACGATAGCTCTGAAAAGAAAGATTGCCCATCTTTTCTTTAATCTCGGGAGAAATACGATCGGGGGGGGCTAATTCAAACCCCTCGGGTAAAATAAGAACAGCCCCCACATTCAAACCACCCTTTTTACCATTCGCAAGAACTTGTTTCAGTTGCATATCATAAGGAATTCGAACAACTGCTTCAAATACAGTATCAGGAAGTACCGCTTGTGGAACCTCGATATCCACGGGCTTATTAGCTAAATGGCAGTTGGCGCAGACAATACGGCCGGTTGCTTCTCGTGGATTTTCATAACCCTGTTGTGCAAAAATGGGATATGCATTTGAAACGGGTGCCCAAGTTATTATATATATCATGAGTGATACGGAAATAGATCGAGTAATCTCTTCCTTTATCGAAGAAAAGGTATTTCTAGTTTGCATGGTCCAATCATTGAGCCCAAAAATTTCTACAATAAAATTAGGTAGGTCCCTAGTATAGTTCCCTATCCATGATTCTGCTATTTACTGAAATAAAGTTACTCGAATATAGGAGGCATCCTTCGCGATGGGTAGAAGGAATAAGTACAATTTTGAATGTTTTACTTATGTACAAAGTAACAAACATTATATTTTTCAGTCATTCATTGAATGATAAATCACTACAAGTGAGGGAGATACACGATTTAAATAACGGAAGATCCAATATTTTAAAATTGTGTCAAGAATGACTGGAAAAGTGGAAACAAGACCGGATATAATTTGATCGTTATGAGAAAATCCAAAATCTTTGTAGACAGAACCAATCATTAGTTCCCAACCATGGGGTGAATGAAATCCTATACATAAATCAGTTAATAAAAGAATAGAAAAAGCTTTTATTGTGTCGCTTAAGTTATATAGGAACTCTTGAACCCAAGAGTTAAGAATAACAAGTTCTTCATTACCAAGAATAGAATAACCACTTAGAATAACGAAACAGATTATATTTGTCGAGAAGTGCAAAATCATATGGATACGATCCTCATTGTGCATCTTGATCAATTGGATCGTTTCTTTGTAGATTCCGATACGAAGCTTTTGTAGATGTGTTTCTGGGTATTCCTTTAGCATTTCGTCCAAGAGAAAGAGTTCCTCTAATTCTAGAACTTTTTTTATAATACTCTTTTCTTGAATATCATTCAAAAAAATTTCGGATTGACCAGTATTCCACCAATTAGTAACCCAAGATTCTAGGCTTTTATTAAATGAAAGAGAGATCCACCAGGGCAAAAATACTATAGATGCAAGATATAGAAGGGGAATGAATGCTTTCTTTTTTTCCATTTTTTCGTCTTTTATTTTTTAATGAACTCACTTCATTCGTTAACTCTCTACACTACTAATATTTATATCAAACATAAGTTCTATTACAAGTCATATGCATACTATTATGAATCCATTCCCTGTTTTTTAGTTTTTGATTTGTGATTTATTAGTTAATCCTTGAATTTCGAAATAATACAGAAAGAAAATAACAAAGAATCCACTTTTTTTTGTTACTGTGCAGTTGATTTACATACGGATCAAAATTTCGGACAAAGAAAGTTTTCTGGCTGTTCCGTATACGTCTGCTTTGGGTCAAATGAGCATTCTGAAGAAATTCCAGTTAAGTTATTATACTATTACTATGGTCTATAAAAAAGACTATTCTTTCATTTCAGTTTTATCCCTCTTGCTACGAACAAAATTCATTCTGAACTTCATTTTTCAAAAAACTTCAATTGGTACACGCAAGAAATAGGCCAATTCGGCAGCCTTTTGCTCAATTTCTCGTGGGGTCAGATTCTGATCGGTACGCGTCAAGGGAATGGCCCCTTGGCCTCTTATTTCCATATAAAGGACACGACGTGCATAAATACCCTCTTTAACTTCTATTCTGATGGACTGAATGTCTTTCATAAGGAATCGTAGGAAGATTCGACGATTTTTTCCAGGAAACCCCCAACGAAAAATAGACACTATTTCTTCTTTTCTATCGAATCGATCATAACCGCTACCTACATTCCACAAAATTGTGCACCACAAATAGGAGCTAATAAAGAGACCGGCAATCCCATAGAAAGACATTACGATCCCCTGTGGAAAAAAAATTATTTGCTGAGACGGAAATAAAGCTATCAAATCCCTACCAAGATAACTGGAAGTTCCAACCAATAAAAACCCTAATGAACCTAAAAAAAGGATAAAGGCCCAGCAGAAATTGCTGATTTTTCGAGATCCTCTTATAAATTCTATCCATATACGTTCTGATCGCCAATTCATACTAGATCTCGTTGCATTTTATTGGAATTAAGAGAATCAAAAAAAATCTATTTTACTTTTTTTGTTTCCGAAGTAACTCTAATCAACTAGCACTATTTTGATGTGAACCTTTACTTTAGATCTAAGTAATTCATCGAATTACTTAGATCTAAAATAATAACATCACCTTTATATGATTCCCTATAGATACCTACATCCATATAGGTATATTGATTTTATATCTCAAACATTTGTCGCCCGATCTCTTATCTATTTTCTATTTTGAAACTTATCTATTTTCTATTTTGAAATACTTCTAATTGATTTCCTCAGATATCATGTTTACGTATGTATAATCGCTTATGTTTGGAGTAAGCCACATGTTAGATTCTAGTCTACTAAATAGATAGCTGTGTTATCGTCAAAGTCTAAGTTTTGAAAAAAAAAAATAGACAGCATATTTAAAAAATCTTGTTTTTTTGAACATGAAGAAATAAAGAAGCCATTGCAATTGCCGGAAATACTAGGCCCACTAAAGGCACAAAAATAGAGGGTAAGGTGGTGAGAGTTGTCATAGAATGGATACCTCGACTTAATATTTTCATTGTTATATTAATAGTTTTACCTGTTATTTATTGATTGTTATAAAAGGTATCTTATAATTATACTAATTCAATATATAATTATACTAAGTAATATCTACGTGAGTATATATAGAAAAGGAATGAGGAATGTCGAATTAAATAAATGGACTTACTCATCTTTCGACATGAGATATATGTATCATAATAGACGTTTGCATTATTTTAGTTATTATCTTGTCTTAGCATTTTTTTTTTAATAAAATTTCATAAAGATTTTCGTACAAATTCCCAAAAAGGTAGTTATAATCCGATCCAACAACAAGGATTCTTAGTAAAACTAGAGATCCGCTAGAGATGTAGAAAGATGCAAGACTCTATGCCGCTATTTGCTATAGTTGAAGTATATATACACATGTAATGTTAAGAAGGGAGCATGAAATTCATTTTCTTCCCCGTGCCAAATTTTGCGGAAGAAATAAAAAAAAAAAAGAATTCATTTTTTAAGTTAAGTAAGGCTTTACTTGATTGAATTTTGATTCGAGGGAACGAAAGCGTGGAGCTGAAATAACTCACTCACAACACCTTTTAAAGGATTACGTGGTACGATTAGATCGAATAAGCCCTTATCGAATAAAGATTCAGCCTCCTGTGAACCCTCAGGGACTGCCTTATTCAATGTTTGTTCAATTACTCTTTTACCCGCAAATGCGATGTAGGCATTCGGTTCGGCAATAATGATATCCCCCAACATACCAAAACTAGCTGTCACCCCACCAGTAGTAGGAGATGTAAGGATTGCTACATAGAATAATTTTTTATTTGATTGATAATCATATAAAGCGGAAGATATTTTTGCCATTTGCATCAAGCTCAAACTTCCTTCTTGCATGCGTGCTCCTCCCGAAGCACACACTAAAATAAGAGGTAAAAATTGATTGGTAGCATACTCGATCAAACGGGTGATTTTCTCTCCTACTACGGATCCCATACTACCCCCTATAAACTGAAAATCCATAACCCCCAATTGCTACTGGAATATCATTTAATTTACCTGTGCCTGTTTGAATAGCCTCAGTTAATCCTGTCTTTCTTTGATAAGAAGAAAGACGATCTTTATAAGTATAAAGTTGATTCTCCGAATCAAATTGAATGGGATCCAAAGAGACCATGTCTTCATCCATAGGGTCCCAAGTACCTGGATCAATCAAAAGTTCGATTCTATCTGAACTACTCATTTTCAAATGGTATCCACATTGTTGACAAATATTCATTTTTGATTTAAAAATTTTCTTATAATTTAATCCATAACAATTTTCGCATTGAACCCACAAATGCCTGTATTTTTTAGTTAGATCTAGATCATTAGAACGTTCTGTTGTAGTTAAATTTTTTCTATGCGTGCTAGTTCTTATACTGAAACTCTCACTTTGACTACTATTTCCACCTTCAGCACAAATAGAACTATAAATGTAACTGTCACTGTAATTGTGACTACCACTTAAAATGTAACTATCAATACAGATTTGAGTCCAAAGATAACTGTCAATGCAACTATTAATGTGATTATTCCAACTATATTTAGTATCATACATGTACTGATCATAGTGGGAATCATCACTCTTAGATACATTATTTTGATAAGTAGAGTTCCGAAAACTATAAAAAGAACTTTCTAGTTCACTTACAAAAGAAGGATCATTGTCAATCTCAAAAATTTGATTTTCAATATCCAAATAGATGGAATAACTGCAGCTATTACTATCCCTAACTAAAAAAGTGTCATCAGATATGAAATTCCGAATGCCGACTAAATCATCAACAGTACTGTAACTAGAATTGTAACTATCACTATGACTAGGAATGTTTTTATTCATATTATTTATAATTGATCCTTCACTTTCAATAGGACCAAGACTATTGATT
>NW_026124662.1:0-10000 GCF_025177605.1 Cucumis melo | reverse complement strand
AAAGTTGAGTAGAAAAACTTATTAGATACCATTGCTTCTGTGGTATCTAATAAGTTCTACCTACTATTGGATTTGAACCAATGACTCCCCGCCGTATGAAAGCGATACTCTAACCACTGAGTTAAGTAGGTCATTTATCATCACAAAGAAAAAAAAATGAGCCCTATCACATCGATAGATTATAAATCGAATATTATTGATAAGCAATACCAATCAAACAAATCAACAAAATAGATTATAGAATATTCATCTTGACAAGAAATTATCTACATGATAAGATATGTATCACAAGGGGCTATAGCTCAGTTGGTAGAGCACCTCGTTTACACGCGCGCCAATGTTTTTCAGAGAAGTACATCATGTAATCAAAAAAGTTGATCTTATTGAGAAATCGATGTCTTACTCTATTACTTTTAGGGAACAAAACAAGAGAACAGTAGCCTGACAAAAAAGTTCGGTCCGAATCGAGTGCCCCATTTAGGCACTAAAAAAATCCATCATTGATTTGAGATATTGATAAGGTGAATACCCAGTCTATTCAATGCTAGGCATAATGAGTATCAGGACCTCAAAAAAAATGATCTTTCGTCCTATCTTATGAACAACTTTAAGGTGTATGAAGTTTCATATTTTATTCTTTAAGCAGAAGCAGGACGATAGAGATTCCATTTAACTTAAGTTGATCTAGGTCAGAAGCATACCTACGTCAGGATAACCCCTTCTTTGAAAAACTTTGGTAGTGCTCCGAGATTCGAATCAAAATAATGAATCAGAGCACATGGAACCATCTCCCTTTTCTTTCTGTCAAGAAAAAATATGGTAGACTAACTTATTTATAACAGTTAATGAAAGAGCCCAATGCAAAAAAAATGCATGTTGGGTCTTTGAAACAGTTCAAATCATTTTGATAATAATAAGTTTGATCTGTTTTACCGAGAAGGTCTACGGTTCGAGTCCGTATAGCCCTATATTATTAATAATTCAAAAATAGAATCGTTTTCCTTTCCTCATTATTGTTTGTATTGTTTGTAATTGGCCACTTGATTTGGTTCATCATTAATGTCTTATCTTTGTAGATGAATTACATATGAAAATTTTCCTATTTTCCCATACAAAATCAAGAAATTAGTAATACTTCTTTTCTTTGGGATACCTACCCAATTCTAGTAAATTTTTGGAGTCAAAATCATGACATGAAACCGGTTAAAAACTCCACCATAACCCAATGCAAATCGAATGCACTAGTAAATCACATGGATCTAGGAACGACTTACTGTATTTTATTTGTGGACAAGCTAGAGTTTGAGAAACGAAGATCTTTGGTAACTTTCATTGTAAACATTCTCAAATAGGCTTTTCTGTTGGTATACCTTATCTAGTAAAGCACAAAACTAAAGTAGTCGTCTTCTCTTTCCTTCTTCAATCACTAAAAGTTCCTAAATGGAAATTCCGACTATATGTATCCTCTCTATATAAATATATAATATTTAATATATATTTATTATGGATATAATAGATATTATATAAATAGGATTATAGTGGATGAATCTTCAAACGAGACATGTACCGATCGACTAATCCGGTATATTTTCCACATTGATAGGAGTACGTTTATGTTTCTGCTTTACGAATATGATATTTTCTGGGTATTTCTAATAATATCAAGTCTTATTCCTATTTTGGCATTTCTAATTTCTGGAGTTTTAGCCCCTCTTAGCAAAGAGCCAGAGAAACTTTCGAGTTATGAATCGGGAATAGAACCAATGGGCGATGCTTGGGTACAATTTAGAATCCGTTATTATATGTTTGCTCTAGTTTTTGTTGTTTTTTGATGTTGAAACAGTTTTTCTTTATCCGTGGGCAATGAGTTTTGATGTATTAGGGGTATCCGTCTTTATAGAAGCTTTAATTTTCGTGCTTATCCTAATTGTCGGTTTAGTTTATGCATGGCGAAAAGGAGCATTGGAATGGTCTTAGTTTTTGAATATTCAGACAATTAAAAAAAACATTGAGACAGTTATGAATTCCATCGAGTTTCCCTTACTTGATCGAACAACCCAAACTTCAGTTATTTCAACTACATCAAATGATCTTTCAAATTGGTCAAGACTCTCCAGTTTATGGCCGCTTCTCTATGGTACCAGTTGTTGCTTCATTGAATTCGCTTCATTAATAGGTTCACGATTCGACTTTGATCGTTATGGACTGGTACCAAGATCTAGTCCTAGACAGGCAGACTTAATTTTAACAGCGGGTACGGTAACAATGAAAATGGCTTCCTTCTTTAGTAAGATTATATGAGCAAATGCCTGAACCAAAATATGTTATTGCTATGGGAGCATGTACAATTACAGGAGGGATGTTCAGTACCGATTCTTATAGTACTGTTCGGGGAGTCGATAAGTTAATTCCTGTCGATGTGTATTTGCCGGGTTGTCCGCCTAAACCCGAGGCTGTTATAGATGCTATAACAAAACTTCGTAAGAAAATATCTCGAGAAATCTATGAAGATCGAATTAAGTCTCAAGAGGAAAATCGGTGTTTTACTACCAATCACAAATTTCATGTTGGCCCAAGTACTAATACTGGAAATTACGATCAAGGATTACTCTATCAACCATCATCTACTTCAGAGATCATCCCTCCTGAAACTTTTTTCAAATACAAAAGTGCAGTCTCTTCCTACGAATTAGTAAATTAGGCCGTATACTTTTTTTGTACAGAATAACAAAGCAAAGAACGAGTGAATCTTCATCAATTTTTCATTGTAAATGGGAAATACTTATACAAAATAAAAATAAAAAAATGGGGGGGGGGAGAAGATGCAGGGTAATTTGTCTTCTTGGCTAGTCAAACATGGACTGGTTCATAGATCTTTGGGTTTCGATTACCAAGGAATAGAGACTTTACAAATAAAGCCCGAGGAATGGCATTCCATTGCAGTCATTTTATATGTATATGGTTACAATTATCTACGTTCCCAATGTGCTTATGATGTAGCACCAGGCGGACTGTTAGCTAGTGTGTATCATCTTACGAGAATCGAGTATGGTATAGATCAACCGGAAGAGGTATGCATAAAAGTATTTGCCGCAAGGATAAATCCTAAAATTCCGTCTGTTTTCTGGGTTTGGAAAAGTGCGGATTTTCCAGAAAGGGAATCTTATGATATGTTGGGAATTAATCATCCACGTCTAAAGCGTATCTTAATGCCTGAAAGTTGGGTAGGATGGCCCTTACGTAAGGATTATATTGCCCCCAATTTTTATGAAATACAAGATGCTCATTAAATAATACGAAACTAATCTTCACTTCGACAACTCAAGATATTCAAATACATTTTTACGTTCTCTTATAGATATAGCATAGTAATTGAAGTCTCATTCATCTTATTATTATTGATTAAAAAAAATACAATTAGAGATTTGGTGAGATTATCCAATTTGTAAGATACTTATTTTGGATGAGCCACAAGCTAATAGGATGAACTAAATGAGTTCTGCATTATGAACTATGTATCACGCATATGACTTATAGATGTGCTTTAAAAAGTCACATAGGGTGAAATGAAGAAATATAATATGAAAAGAGAATCGGATTCTATTTGTACTGTATCTGAGATGAATCTTGGCCATTCCCGCCTTTCAACTCCCCTAGACTAGACTTTTGGGTCTTATAAGGAACTAATTGAAACTTTCAAATATGTATAAAATAGGAATTGAACGCCAGGAGACAGAGTATGAACAAATAAAAAAGAAGAGGAAACAAAAGAAAATTCTTTTCTTTTACATATCTATATACATCCTTTACATATTTCTATAAATATCCTCTTTATCTTTACTTGTCTATTTTCGACATCTATAAATAGAGTAAAAAATATATATAGTTTAGTTAAAGGGTAGATTTCCAGACATCATCATGTATCAGTATTTTTCATGATCTATATTATTAATGAATCCGTAGAATAGATACTCATACAAATTCATGATGTGCCAAGAACCAGATTTGAACTGGTGACACGAGGATTTTCAGTCCTCTGCTCTACCAACTGAGCTATCCCGGCCATTTCCGACACATTATCCTTATTTTAATAGATGACTTTGGTCTATGTCAATTGTAAATAAGAAAAAAGGTATTCCAAAGTCTTCTTTTTGAAGATATACGAAATTTCAGGGCTTGGATAAGCCTTTCGAAGTTTCAGTACAGTAGACAGTTAATCATTCAAATTTCACAGATTACTTGCGCAAGGATGTTCGTTTGTACGTCTATCATATAGAATATATACCACAAGCCTTGTGATAAGAAATCAAATTTCCGCTCAAATACGCTTGTGAAAGAGTCGAATGAATGAGAAACATAACAAAGTCTGAATTGCTAATGAACGGATAAATAATTAAAGAGGCCAACGGGCCTTTTTAGGGTTTTGGGGATAGATGGGACTTGAACCCTCACGATTTTAAAAGTCGACGGATTTTCCTCTTACTATAAATTTCATTTTTGTCGTTATTGACATGTAGAATGGGACTCTATCTTTATTCTATTCGATCTGATTAATCAATTCTTCAAAAGATCTATCAGACTATGATGGAGTAAATGATTTGATCAATGAATATTCGATTATTTTTTCAACTTGTAGATCTTGGAATCGATTCATAACAATTCGTTCATTTTTATATATAATTTTATATATATATATAAATATAAATATAAAAAATTATAGAAATATAAAAAATAGAGATTCGAGTTGTCATTAATCAATATAGTATTTCAGTACGTAATACGTTTATCTTTCATCGTTTCTGGAGTTTCGATGGAAGGATTCATTCCTTTACTAACGCAACGTCGTCAACTCCATTTGTTAGAACAGCTTCCATTGAGTCTCTGCACCTACCCTTTTTTTTCGGAAAAAAGGATTTGGCTCAGGATTGCCCATTTTTAATTCCAGGGTTTCTCTGAATTTGAAAGTTATCACTTAGTAGGTTTCCATACCAAGGCTCAATCTAATTAAGTCCGTAGCGTCTACCGATTTCGCCATATCCCCCTCTTTTAAGATTAGTATCGCATTATGATGTCCTTCCCCGTTTTCTTTCATTTGTATTATACTGGAACCACTCAAGTCATTAGAATACCGATTCCTCTATTGAAAAGTGTTTCCTCCTATTGGATTTCTTGTCTATCTTCTTTCATCTCTCTCTTCTCTATCGGAGACCCATATTTGTTCCGATCCAAAATGATTCTATCATTTCTGTATCTGCAATTCAATATATATCAATATAGATAGATATATGAACATATATATTTGCCCCTCTTTCTATTATTTTTTTAGTAAAAAATTTAATACTTAAACGGTCGATTCCCTTGTTCGTCTTATCTTCCACCTTTCAGAATGAAAACATAGAAACGCTTCATTATCATCTCAATTGCATTAAATGCAATTAAGATTAACACATTAATTATTGATACACATCCATTTGATAAATAGATCAAAATTTTCTATCGCTATATTCTATTAATCGTTATATTAATTATTATGTTCTATAATAGAACAATTCCAATATTGAATATTTATTTGAAATGAAATTAGATTCTATATTCATATTAATTAGGAATAGCTAAGATCCCAGTAATTTAGTAAATTACTATGCATGTAACATTTCTGTTATGTGAGCCCGCTTAGCTCAGAGGTTAGAGCATCGCATTTGTAATGCGATGGTCATCGGTTCGATTCCGATAGCCGGCTTTTCTCTATTGATTTTATTTTTGACATAATTGATAAATCAAATAAATAAAGAAACGACTTCTTACCCTTTTTCAAAGGTCACCGATCTATGATGTCGTAGGAACTTACTTACCTTTATGACTAAAGGAGGGGTTCTATTTCTGTAGAACAAATCAAGAAAGGAACTCTTACTTTTTTATATCATTTACATATACAATAGGATCCGGATATTGATCCAAGTTATCTAATTATTCTTTGTTTTGTAGTACAATACTTTACTGGATTTCACTTCATTTATAATATTTATCATTTAGTTTTCATTTAAGTTTATGAAATTTAAATAAAATAAAATGTTTATGAAATTTAAATAAAATAAAATAAGGAGTCTTTATGTCGCGTTACAGAGGGCCTCGTTTCAAAAAAATACGCCGTCTGGGGGCTTTACCGGGACTAACTAGTAAAAGGCCCAAAACCGGAAACGATCTTAAAAACCAATCGCGTTCCGGTAAAAAATCTCAATATCGTATTCGTTTAGAAGAAAAACAAAAATTGCGTTTTCATTATGGTCTTACAGAACGACAATTACTTAAATACGTTCGTATCGCCGGAAAAGCCAAAGGATCAACGGGTCAAGTTTTACTACAATTACTTGAAATGCGTTTGGATAACATCCTTTTTCGATTGGGTATGGCTTCGACTATTCCTCAAGCCCGACAATTAGTTAATCATAGACATATTTTAGTTAATGGTTCTATAGTGGATATACCAAGTTATCGGTGCAAACCCCGAGATATTATTACAGCAAAAGATGAAAAAAAATCGAGAACACTGATTCAAAATTATCTTGATTCATCCCCCCCTCAGGAATTGCCAAAACATTTGACTCTTCAGCCATTGCAATATAAAGGATTAGTCAATCAAATAATAGATAGTAAATGGGTCAGTTTAAAAATAAATGAATTGCTCGTTGTAGAATATTATTCTCGTCAGACTTAAACCTAACTAAAAAACAAGGGTTCGGACAATTTCGTCCTCCCCCTTCGCCGAAGTCTAAGTAAAGAGACCGAAGGAAAGTAAGGTTTTGATCCGGAAATTTTTCTATCATTCATCTATCATTGATCGGTAGGGGGATTTTCATCTCTTGTGCATTCTTTCCAGTCTTTTCGTTTCCGTACCACAAAAATTCGAAATAAAGAATCCATAAAGGTCTAACCGTTGGAATAATAGTATCGATTGTTATTTGATTTGATACATTGTGGTCAGTAACATTGTTGAATTAGTACGGAAAGAGAGGGATTCGAACCCTCGGTAAACAAAAGCCTACATAGCAGTTCCAATGCTACGCCTTCAACCACTCGGCCATCTCTCCTACAGAATGATTATGGCCCAGAAACCGAGTTAATAGTGAGTCATTAATATTCAATTTTTTTTTTTGATAGGCACGTCCAACCAATTCTAACTATACAAATAATTTTTTTTTAACTATGTTTAATGGATACTTTTAGCTCATGATTCTATTTAGTTTTTTAAACTATGATTCCTTTTTTCTAAAAATTCGACTTTTACAGTTTTCGATTTTTCACCAACAACTGTTTATCCCATACATATATCTAGTCACAAGTTATGAATCATAGAATGATTATTCGATTCTTTTTGCTCTTTTTTGTATCATAATTCAATCAAAAAACTTCTAGAATTACCCCAGTCAGATAAATAAAATTCTTTTTTTCTTCAACTTCGCTGAAATCAGAATAGTTCTCTTCATTCTGATCCTACTACATTTGGATGAAATTTAACCGGATTGAAATATTTCTTCTCTTTTATTGATTCCTGTGAAATCAAAAAGAAACAATTTTAATATCGAGTGGGATTTTTTAATGAATCCGTTTTTATGTTATTTCGTACTATGCAATTCCTTTGTTTGTGGGATCATTTTCTCACGAGAGGTAATTAAAAGAAATTATAGAATGGGGTTGTTACCGATGCCTAGATCTGGTGGGATAAATGGAAATTTTATCGATAAGACCTTTTCAATTGTAGCCAATATCTTATTACGAATAATTCCGACAACTTCCGGGGAAAAAGAGGCATTCACCTATTACAGAGATGGTGCGATTTGATTTTTTTTTTTTTCAATTTTCTTTACCGCTCTCCGTCTTAGTAGAAAGACACAGTATTCGGGATAGAAAGAAAACAATAATTGAAATAAATCTACGCTTCTTGGAGGTGCAATTTGAAAATCAAAAAATTCCTTCTGTCGTGTATCCCCGATTAATGTAACCTTAGATGCTAGAATTGTCGATTCTAGTATTAAGCGAAAGGTGTAACCTATGGATTAAGTCAACCCTACTCCACTAGTAAAAATATTCACTAGTAAAAATAGGTAGCAGAGGGGAAGAAGCACTACACCTAGGAATCAACAACACGAAAACTTTGTTATAAATTATACCTTTTCCTTATCGGGATCGGAACTTAGAAAAATGGTTGGGACAACAAACATCCATCTCGTTTGTATTTTGGATACCTGTATAACCATCGAAGACTGTTGAAGTGACTAATTCCTGGAAATTTAGAGGCGTTGAGGACAAAGAAATTGTTAGAGTTACCATTTTTATTTTTATCTAGTAAACCATGCTTGATGTTAAGAAAAGATCTTTTACAGGAAGGTTGGCTAGAGATTTTTTGTAAAAACGCTAGTCCCATGAGTTCATAATGAGAGTATTTCAATGTTTTTTGATTTCATGTATTATTCTCATCTCATTATGCGCATCAGATAAAGGGGGAGCCGTATGAGATGAAAATCTCACGTACGGTTCTGGAACGGAGATTCTTTCAATGGAATAACGAACGACCGTAACGGATGTCGGCTCAATCCGAAGGAAATTATGCGGAAGCTCTACAGAATTATTATGAAGCTATGCGACTAGAAATCGATCCCTATGATCGAAGTTATATACTCTATAACATAGGTCTTATCCACACAAGGAACGGAGAACATACAAAAGCTTTGGAATATTATTTTCGGGCACTAGAACGAAACCCGTTCTTACCACAAGCTTTTAATAATATGGCTGTGATCTGTCATTACGTGCGACTATCTCCACTATAGAAAGAAAAAAAAGAGAAAATTCGCTAATAAATACTAAAAAAAATAGGCTTTCTACATATGTATTGTCCAAACTAACGATTTGTATCAGCTGTAGCAAAGAAAGAAACTTCATAGAAGCAGAAATATGAAGAAATAGGTATGCCTAGATACTTTATTCTATGGATAAAGGATCTAATTGATAGAAGAAGCACCGTAAAGATCAATTAGTCAGGTTTTTGGCCGATACAATAAAAACTGCTTACTTATATCATGATATAAGATCAAAATGAAGGAATCCACTTATGTAATAGGGTGGATCCCCTACAATATTGAGCAGCGGTGTAGCATCAGATCCCAAAGACAGTAAGTCTTTTCTTTCTTATGAAGGAAAGTCTTTTTCAAGGATTCTATATAAATTTCTAGATGAAACCGAGATAGTTATCTTTCAGAAAATTGTAACGATAGTGGGTGGAATGCCTATGCTTTATTCTTCTGAAGGTGGGAGAAAAGATAAAACTTATTTAATTATTCAGCAAAATTGAAGTTTGAAACTTATATAATTAACCGCTTTTGCTTAACTCGAGAAAAAAAAATGGGCTAGATCTATGAAAAATTTCATTCAATTAGATTAGATATGATAAATTTTTTTAAATATGGGACAGCAAAAGAATTGACTGTTGAGCCGTATGAGGTAGGAAACTCTCAAGTACGGTTCTAAGGGAAGGAATTTACCTGCCTATTCCGACCGGGGAGAACAGGCCATTCGACAGGGAGATTCTGAAATTGCGGAGGCTTGGTTCAATCAAGCCGCTGAGTATTGGAAACAAGCTATAGCGCTTACTCCCGGTAATTATATTGAAGCCCAAAATTGGTTGAAGATCACAAGGCGTTTCAAATAAGAAAACTCTATTTTTTTTTTTTTCTTTATTTTTTTTTATTTCTTTATTTTAAATATTAACTGCTATGCTATTATTAAACTTTTCTTTTGATAAATATTTTCAAATATAAATGAATTTTTTATATTTTGTATAAATATATAGCTATTATATTTAGCTAGTATTAGTTAGAAATTTGGATATTTTTATATTTGTTATATATTCTTTGTTGTCCGCATCAGGCAAATCAAAGGGATAATTTCTCAGTGAAGAACCAATCAAGGAATTTCATTATATCCCTTCTAATCTAAGATCCTT
>NW_026124661.1:0-35212 GCF_025177605.1 Cucumis melo | reverse complement strand
CGGATTCGGCTAGTAGGCCCCATGGCATGTAGACCTCGCTCCAGCCTTTGCCTCAGACATTCTTCTTCCCTAGGCGGATTTCAATTCCGAAAACCCTTTTCTTTTACGAGATGATGCACAAGTTCTTGGTCTCGGGTAGATATGGTAGAACAAGACAAGAGCGAGAGGACCAGTCCGAATATGGATCAATAGTCCTTCGGACGGTTCTCAATCTTTCTTGGCTTCTTATTGCCTCAGTCGCAGTTCTTCTTTCAGAAGTAGGCGTTGTGGAAGTCAGAAGTTCTTTTCTTTCTCTTTCCGCTCTTTCATCTAAAAGGTAATTCACTCCTCGCCTTATCTATAGCTTTTTTCTAGTCCCAAAAAGTCTCTCCTCACACAGGACTAACTCCTAGCCCAAGCACCGGTCCGTGGTAGTTGAATTTCACCCTACTCTGAGTCAAGGGGAAAGAGAAAAGACTGAGTCCTCTGACTTTGACCAACGGGGAGAATGAAAGGCCTCATCTGACTCATTCCTTTATCCTCTCCTTCTCTTTCTTTCATAGTGAGAAGAGAAATATATCTTGAATAAATCACTCTCTTCTGATTTCTTTCGAGAACTTCTAGCTGGAGGGGCCCCGTGGGGGTCCTACTCATCCTTCTATTAAGTTACGTGGAATGAAAATCGACTAAAAGAAAGGAGCATTATCCCAGTGAATTGAGTTCAAAGCCTTGATATTTGCCTTGGCAAAGAGATCTCTCATCTTCCATGACGCATACTCAACTGCAAAAGCAAGAAGAAGAAGAACTTCAACCTCCACTGCCACCGGCAGAACGGCCTCACTCAATGAACAAAGGGCGGAAACTACTTCTGCTACAGAAAGAAGAAGGGATCCCGGTCCGTGGTAGTTTAATTAGTACTGGGACGAGGACGGATTGAAAGATAGCTTCCGCAACGGCAGCCACTGATGAAAGAGATAAGTCAGACTTTCCCCATCATTCAAGATTGAGTTAGCTACGAAAGAGTCTAATCTAACCTCTGATTCTCTTTCTTCTTTCCTGCGTATCTCGTGGGCCAGAGCGCAATATGCTTCTTCAACCTAGGAGGCATGAAACTAAGCGACTTCTGGGGCCAGTGCATGAAAGAGATAAGCTGTGTGGTCCGCCTGTGTCCATCCTCTCAGATACAACCTTGGTGACAGAAGATGTGATCAGAAAGGGGAGTGGAGACCACTATCTTTTTATAGGAAGAACTGAGCACCATGGCAAGATTCTTTGAATTTGCTCCTATGAGACAAGCCTGAGTCTCCTGGCAGAAGTAGAAAGCCTCCCAGAACTCATCGAAGATTTCTCACTGACTGATGGTCATGGTGTATAGCCACGCATTTGTTCTGGAAGGAGTGTAGGCGATTGGCTCTCCAGTCGGGCTACCTCTTTCTCGCTTTCTATTTCAAGCAGTGCAGAACCCTACTTATTACGTCGGTGACTCTACTACTCCATTTTTCCATCCCTATTTGTCTCCACTACCAAGTCAGGAAGACTCTCATTCTTTGAATCGGAAAGGGATTAGAGTGAAGGATCCGGCCGTGATCCCTCTGTCTTTGTTCTCGGTTTTCAGTCAGCTTACGCTGTGAGCAAGGACACCTTCGACAGTCTCGTCCCGACCCTCTATCTAAGAAAGAATCCGTGCCTTTGTGTCTCATTCTTTGGTGAAAAGCAATGATTCGCACGCTTGATAGAGCGGTATGTACCGCTACGTGGGGCATCCTCACTCTGGAACAAGGAATTGACTTTGTCCCCAAGATGGAAGTCTATCCCAACTCCGCCGTGGTGTGCGAAGCTCATGGCACAGAGCGGTGATCAAACTCTCTATGCCAAGAATCTTTCTTTGCCTTCTTTCTTGTCCGACATCATTTTCATTCATTCTACTGTGCATTAAAGCGTACGGACATCGGTGCTCCCAAGGGGCAAAATACACACGGTACATCTTCCACTCAAATAATGAGACCATCTATCAGTGGCAGTTTGCTAATATCGATCTTAGATGAGGCCCACTCCCGGGAGACTATCTTGCGCTTGTAGCCAAGAGGAGGGTCTTCGCCATTGGGAATTAGACAGAGGTTACTCGGTACACCAATGGTTGGCTAGCGTTCTGAAGCTCATCCGATGGTACGTACCTTCGATCAGCTGGCCCATAGAAAGGATGAATCTATTCCATTGACTTGAAAAGCGCATAGGTAGGTGGCCTCATTGACTTCTCTGATGGAGACGGCCATCTTCCCTCAGTATTGCCTTGGCTTCCAAGATAAAAGAGGTTCGTCAAAAAGCAGAAGCCTCTTGCTTTTATTACTGGACAGCCTCATTATTCCTCCTGGCCGTCAATATTCTTTGAACCGCGGAGTGGGATTTTATGGATCGGTCTCGCCTATATCTACCCTATCTCATCACTTAATGGGCAGCAGCATCAGAGGTCTATCCTGGGAAGAAGTTGACTTCTGTAGCTGTGCTCGGTGATTTCTCATCTTTTCCACCCTTTGTTCATTGAGGCGGTTAAGGACGCCTACTAGAAAAGTCAGAGTTAGGCGTCGGCATCTCGCCAGGAAAATATGGAAACTACCGGACGAGTTTGCGAAAGGATTCCGGTTAGACTGCATAAGAGTGGATCTTTCGCCCATGGGGTGGTCTATCATATGAGAGTTAAGCACCCCATGCCTCTTTCGACTCGGCTGCGGACCGCAGAGGCCTTGGCTTTCAGTCCGCGTCTCGAGTTAGGCTTTCGGCATGGCCGTAGAGCAAAGAGACTGATCGTGATGCTAGCCTTCGCCTCGTGCAGTCACCCCGTCTTGGCTCTATCCTTAGGACTTTGGGGTTATGTCCCTCCATCCTTGCTTAGATCAGGCAGAGCACATCAAAGTCTTGCCGCATACCTCCCGTGGTCAGAATCCAGACGAGGAAATTAGGGATCTCTATGAGTACACCCTATGCCTGGATGCACGCCTATCTCAAGTGGAGATCTAAGATCGAAATGGATCCCACGATCACCCTTTCTGAGATCCTCAAGGTTCCAGAGTACTCTTTTGGTACACTCCTTTTTCCAAGATAGAGGAGTTCAGCTTTGGCATCAAGTTAGGTATCTACGACTGGGCAAAGCCCTTAGTATGAATATCCTTGAATTACCAGAGTGAAAAGGCAGTCTTTCATATTAGGGGTAGAAAGATCTCATTCCTTTTTCAAACAAATAAGGAAGGGGAAAGCTAATATGGAAACTCCACTAAAAGGAGTCCTTCGGACCGGTCAAATCAATTCTTGAATTCATAGTGAGTACGAAAATCCACTGATTTCAGAAAGAAGAAAAAGCAGACAGGAATTCATTCATAGAAGGCGCTGAAAACTAGTCTTTTCACTGTCAAATCAAATGGTTCGATCCTATAGTAATCTTTGGAATACTCTTTTTAGAAGATAAAAACCTGTCGAGCTCATCTCCTCCTTCAACTCTTTCTCGTCCTTCGTCACGTATACACAAAGGCTGGCTAACCTATCCTATCCAGTCTCCCCTAACCTATGATCATTGTTCTAGACTCCGCAATCTCTTCTTTATGAACTCAAGTCATAATCCTGTCTATTGCTTTCAAAAACAAAGAAAGCACTAGGCCGGAGAAGGCGCGAAGCGGAGCGACTAAAATGAAAGACGTGGGGACTTGTCTTCTTCTTATAAGGAATATGAACCTATGACAAAAGCTAGATCAAGCACTGGTGACTACTTCTGCAAGAAGAAAAGAGAGACTTCAAGGAAGGGGGATGATCCCCTCCTTTATGCTTTCTCTTTCCTTTATTCATTGATCAAGGGAGACTGATTACTTAACCTTCGGTCGATCCCATGATAGATAACCTTCCCCTCAACTTCAGACTTGAGATATTATATTCTACCCTTGATCTTCTCTTCAAGAAGCTAAACCAATACGATCAATGGATAGATCTACTTGATGATCTTTCAGGAACCTATGATGGAATCAATCAGTCTAATACGATGAGGGAGCTAGAAAGCAATAAAGAAAGAAAAGAGAGCAGAATAAGAAGGTCAGGCCGGAGGAGTATACCATTTCAGAACTAGAAGATAAGTACTTGCTACTAGATTGGATAGCGACCAACCTACTGTGGACCCATAATAAGGAAAGAACTAAGAATTTACGGAAAACCCTGCACACAAGACTGATAATTCATATCATTCATACCCTTGGCACCTAGTGGAATCTTTTCTTTAGTGGATCAAATCGAATATGGAAACTCCTCCGGACGGGTCCTCCAGACCTCAAAGATCCTAAGGGAGCAGTCTCGTCTGAACTTTTTTTATGCTTTCCTTCCGCGTAGTCCGATCTATTTTTGGGAGTGCAAAATCAGTGAAAGGAATCAAACTCCACAGAAGAGAGGAAGACGTAGCGGTGTGAAGGAGAGAGATTTCGGACCCAAAAGATAAGAATGAAGGATAAGATTCCCATTCCAGGCTCAAAGCCGACTTTTGGGGAAAGAGTGGAAGCGGCCAAAACCGCCATAAGAAGAGATAGGGAGGCAGGCTTGACTTACCTAGGAGAGGATCAAGGCTCGAGACCTGCTCGGAAGCTCGAACTCACTTCAGCTTTATCTCGGGGGAGTCTGATATTCATTCGCATATTTCAGTCATAAAGGTCAGGAAAATCCGTCTATGGTGGGAAAGTCCGTGAGCATGGATGAAGGTCGCCGTCAACTCACTGACAAAGGCTAAGGCCCACTCCGCGGGCGAAGAAGCTTGACTTAATGTAGAAGTGACCCTTGATTTACGGGAGGATCGGAAGCGAAGCGGCTGGATGATTGCCGGATTCACACATCTTTTCTCTATTTATGTGGGGAGGATATTTAGTAGGGCGAGGCATCGATCATGGCTTTCCACGAAGCCTTTTCTTTTGCCAAAGAGATCTCATTCAACCGAGAAGAAAAGAGAGAATGAGATCGGCCGGTCTGTGACGCTTTCCTCTGCTTCAAGAGATCGAGCTTCCACTTCGTCTTCTCTCTCCCTCTTTCTTTTTGCTTCGCACCTTGAAGCCGCAACTTCAAACTTTTCCCTATGAGAATAGAGTTCTTCTTTAAGGAGTGAATGTCCGAGCCGCTCCGCCTTCTGATAATAGTCCTTATTCCTATGAAAGGGAGAAGACTTGAGAACTTCAAGACCCGACTTAATAGTTATTGCTTGATCGGCGTCCTAGTCGATTTCAGTGACCTCCGAACGAGAGTTCTCATCTCATTTTCCACGGGTTTATGGAATGAATGAACCTCTTTTCACAAGATTAAGGAAGACTGAAAGCTAGGGAAGAAAAAAAGGATAGAGGAGGTTCAGACGATAGAGGAGGCTTGAACCGGAGGCAAGGCTCAAAGAATGATCGAGGAGGACTCAAAATTGAAAGGCGCGAAGCGAAGGGACTGAGCGCAATCAATGAAGATCCATAAATCAGGGGGCAAAACCTAGGATTTTGTGCATTCGCACTAAGAAAAGAATCTCAGAATCAAAGGATAGAAGGAGAGAGATCTTGTGCAAGGTTGGTCGATCAATCTCAATGCATAGCAAGAATTCAGTACTCAAGCAGAAAGAGAAGGCTGACTCGCGCGACGACTCCCAATTTCTGACTTTCAGTTTGGTCTTCCCGGACATTGCTTTTTCTGTCCATTTGACCTCTTCCCACTTGAGCTTCCTTCATTCCTTCCCTTCTACACCGCTACGTGGGCCATTGCATTCGCATTCAAACTCCCGTTCTTGGATGAAAACCTGGGAAAATAGTGCATTTGCGAGTCAAAGCCTAGGCTTTTTCTGGGAGTCTTCTTCCAAATAGTAGGTCCCGGGAAGATGAAGAGAGAAGAATGGAAATTTTGAGTTCTGAACTTATCTAATTGAGAAATTCAATGGAGAATATTCTTCTGGAATATGAGTTCATTCATTAATTCAAAGAATGAATCTTCATTCTCTTTCTTCATAATATTGAAGGGCTTGAGGATTCTTTGCTTTTTATACACAATCTCGCCTTTCTTTTCTGGGTCAGTAATCTAATATATGATTTTTCTTCATCTCTATGTCTGGTTCACGCAGTACCATAATACCAAGGGCTTGATATTTCTTAGTTCTAGGTCTTGATTCTCGTCCGATTCCTATTTCAGATGATAATGGCACAAGAGAGAGAGCAGACTGAAGATCCGGATGTGACCTTGGCGGATAGACTTTTTCGACTTTCTTCCGCCTTCGCACCGGTCCGTGCTAGCTTAATTAGGTTGGGTACCGATGAATTGAGTGAATCTACTAATTGGGATTTCTACGAGAAAAGGAAAGAGATAAATCAGGTGAGGCTTCGACCCCTATTCCGATCCTCTTTATGATGAGAAGCTCCCGACAGAGACCTATTCCTTATTCATTGATCTCTCTCCTCTACCCACTACGCGGTACTCGTCTTCTAACCCTTGTTCATTCAGGCGTCCGGCTACTTCCGAAAGAGAGAAATCGAAAGAACTCCTTTTAAGAAGGATGCCTTGGTCTATATACTCCTCCAGGACGTCCTCAGTTTCTAGGGAAATCTTTCTGACTCAAGAGGACAGGTCTTTGAATGGCAATTAAGGGGTCCAGATGCGTATCAGGAGTCTGAAATCCATATGAACCTGTGGAATATACTCAAAAGGAGGTTATGAAATAAGGAGACTCAAAACAAAGAATAGGGTTCGAAGAAAGTCGACTGATAAGGAGTCAATGAATAAAGACTCATTTCATAAAGCGAAAGGACTGAATGAGAATCAAATCAGGTTCAAAGAAATTCAACTACCACGGGCCGGTTCGAAGAAAGTCGACTGATTATGAATTTTTGTAATCAACGACCTTGTAATCCTTAGCGAAAATGAACAAAAAGCTAGGTTTTGGGTATGGCTGGCAGCAACTTTTCATGAAAAAGATGTAAAAATTTCTCTATTATCGTTAAATAGAAAGATGAGAAAAAGGACCATTTTGCAAGAAAAAAGACGGGAAAACGCAATGAAAGAAGAAAGCCTATCAAAGAAATGAACATAGTTTGATGAGAGTTCTAGTTTCTGGTCCGGATAAAGAGAGGAGAAAGAAAGGAGAAAGTAGTGAAATAAAGGAGAAAGTAGTTGACGGCTCTTTCCTCTTTCCGCTACGCTCCGCTTCCGCTCCTGATAAAGGGAGAAAGAGGTTCCCGGGGGGGGTTACGCAGAGCTCGCCTTCGGGTTCTTCCTAGGTCTTTACCAAAAGTCTGAGTTTGAGTTACATAAACCCTTGCGCAGAGCTCACATCTGGACCTTTGTTTTTGGAAGAGGGGAATGAGATTCCCTTTAGAGCGGAGAAGGAGGCTGAATGAATATGAGTTAGAACGATCCCCATATTCATGTTCACTCGTCCTAAAAATAGGAAGGAGTCTTAAAACGTAGAAGGACTGATTAATGGAATTAGAAGAAGCGAAGGTTCAAAGAATATTGACTAGTTAAGGCTCAATGCAATATGAGTTTTTCATATTTTCTAGGCGAAGTCCTATCAATCCATTATTTTGACTTCTTCTTCCTTTTATTAGTATTTAGTAGTTCAATCCCAGATTTTGCAAGGTTTTGACATCGGTTCAAAGAAGATTGAATGAATGAATGAGAAGAAAGAATGAAAAAGATGTAAAAAAAGGACTATTATCGTTAGATAAGAACAGTCCTTCGGACTAGAAAAATGCAAGACAAGATCCCTGCCTTTCTTTTCTTGCCTTGATTTCGTAAACTTTCTAGGATGAGTTGGATCCCTTGTAATTTGCTTAAGACATGCAAGTCAGGAGTTCAGACTCCTTTTCGCAAATTCTTTGCTCCCGTCCGTAAGGCGCGAAGCGAAGGGCATGAAATTCAGAGAGAAAGAAAGGCTCAATGCAATATGAGTGATTCCTATTCAAAGCCTCGATATGATGCCTTTCCGGGTGAGCTGACTCTGGAAGAAGGAATTAGCGCTACGTGGGGAGGTCAAAGAGGAATTAATCAGTCCTCCGCCTAATTCATATGGGGATCTGGTTTTTCTTTTTCCATTAATCAGTTGCACGACTGATCAGTCTAGTCAATATTCTTTTCACCTTCGCTTCAATGATTTTGTCTTAATACTCCTATTTATTTGGCCTTCACCGATATTTAAGTAAAACAAAGGCTAGGCGCAAAGAATATTGCGAGGACGGAGGACAGGTCCGAAGGTTCAAAGAATATTTCATGAATGAGTTCATCATATTTGAGAGGTAAAAGAGTTCTCCACTGAACCAAGAACAAAGAAGAGAACTTTGCCACTTTGATTCATATACGACAAGATAGTGAAAAAGAAGAAATTTCAGCCTAGGAGCAACTGAACTTTCCTCTCCAGACCTAGGGGATCGGGACTAAGCCGTAGATAGAATTTGCGTACGGCTTACATCTGTCATGTGAAACTGAAAGAGAAAGGGACTAGCTGGCCCGCCCAGCCTTTGTTCATTGATCCTTTCGGCATAGGAAATCGGAAGAGCTAGCTCAGAAGCAGTTGCGGGATCCGTTGGAAGGTATCACAACTATGTAGGAAGAGGTCCCATCAGACTTAGTAGGGGGAGTCAGATCTCTCTTGAGTCAAGCTATTATTATACAGTTTCGGAAAGCGGAAGCGTCAGCTAAATAGGGTTAGAAGCTATTTCTAGGGTGCTGAGTTGGAGAAGCCCATAATAGGAAGACAAGAAGAGTCAGCGAGTGAGGTTAGTCTTCCATCTTCATACGACCGAGAAAGGCTAGGTTAGAACTAGCCTAAAGCTATCACTATTAATTGGATCGGTTAGAACTAGTTGACTCGGTATTCATACGACCAAGAATCGGCAGAAAGGGTGCAGCTATCCAATCAGACTTAGTAGGGTAAGGTAAGGGGGTAGAAAGGGCAGAAGTTCCTACAAGAAATCGGAAGGGAGAATTCTCTCGGCAGACTTGGAAGAGACAGAGGAAGCCTCAGATGTTGCGGACTAGGCTCGAAAAAGAAAGTCTAATCTTTCTCATCAAATCCCCCCGTCCTCCGTCCTCTTGACTGATTTATCCTGAAATTTGAAGGAGTCTTAAGACCGAAGGACAGACGGGTTAATATGGATAGGACTGAGGACCTGTGAGGCCTTCGGACCAGCTCTTGTCAATATTCTCAAATTTTTTGAAGTGGAAGGCAACTCATTCAAGGCATATTTCATTCCGCCTTCGGACCGGTCTCGCAAGATTTTTTGCTCCTAACTTTAGGGTAGAGTCTCATCCCCCCATAATCAAGTAGCGTCCACTAAAAAGGAGTGGTCTACAAGATCCCGATACTTTTCATTGAGCCTAGATCGCAATATTCTTTGCACCTCAAGAGGAGTGGGGCAATGATCTTTGCTCCTCAAGAGGAGCGTAGCGGTGGAATCAAGTTCATGGAATAATATGGATAGTCCGGAGGCGGAATGAAATATGCGCTGAATTAAACTACCACGGACCGGCGCCATAAGACAGGTCCGAAGGACTATCCATTAGGGAATATTTCTAGGAGTCAAATCAAAGCTCCAGATGAGTTGAGAAAGCCTAGAATCGAGTGAGCAAAAGAAGGCGGCGAAGATTAATTGAGGAGACTCTTAAGGAGATAGAAGAGATAGGAGAGCATGTAATCAAAACCACACCAAGCGCTATGGGTGCAATCTCTATGTTTCGGAATTCAGTTCTACTTCTCTCTTTCGGATCGAACTGCCCGGTAAGACAGTTGTTGGTGCAGTGCAGAAGGAGAGGTTGCGAAAGCAGCGAGAGCTCCTAGGTTGCGATGCTCGACAAAAGGGTGCTATCTAGTTCTTGCCCACTACGCGGTAATTGACTTCCGTACCGTCAGAGGCTAATATATGCCGAATCCACGAAGAAGCAGGAGAGTAATAAAGCGTAGTCACTAAAAGCGAGAAAGAGTATGAATGGCACTCATCCTATCACTATTCTGATTGAGTCTTTTCGGATTAGGATCGACCCTAATTTTTCTTTCCTTCCCGTCCCTGTTGACATCGTCCTTTCCCCGTCCGAAGGACTGATTAATTCCACTAGATTTTCTTGAGTGACCTTTATTGAAGAACTTCCGAATGGGGCATAAGACTGTTCGGAAAGAGAGAATTGATCTTCCGATCCCCAAAGAAGTTGAAAAGATATGATATAATAATCAAGCTCTTTTCTTCAATATTCTTTCTCTGGGTCCTCCGGACCTGTCTTATGGAGCCGACGGAGCAGCTTAATATAAGAGTTGTTCATTGACTTTCTCAAAAGATAATTCATAAGTCGATAAGAAAGCTCCGCGAAAGAATCTGATATTCTAAACTAAGGCAAGCAGAGGAGTCAGACCTTCTTCATTGACTTTCTTCCTCTCTTTCTTTGTGAGGTTCATGGGTGAATTCCACTCCTCCTTTTTAATGAGGGGTTTCTGGGTCACTTTCAAATAATAGAGCGTATAAAGAGGTCTTCCCACGAAGCCAAAGCCTTATTATTCTTTGGCCGAGGCGCATCTGCGCACCGATCCCGCCTCAATGAACAAGGCGCAAAGAATATTGCGGAGAAGCGAAGCCCATTTATCTGCGAGCGAGTCCTTCTTTGTCTGAAAAGTAATAGCCAACATGGATAGTCCGAAGGTGCAAAGAATATTGCGAGGAGGACGACGGAGCAGCTTAATTTCCAATTCAATATCGGTGAAGGAGACTCTACCCTATTGAACCTCAGTCCTATCAATCCATTATTTTGCATATTTCATAAATCAGGCGCGAAGCCTTGTAGTAAAGAAAAGAGAATGAGCCCGCCAAGCCCAGAGAATAAAGAATCCACTGATTTTTCGCAAATTCTTTGGTCCTAACTCATATTGCATTGAGCCTCTCCTCTAAGTCGAGCCGCTTTCGCTCGTCTTGACCCGCCGAGTCTTCTGGCTGATTATTGACGCTAGGAGTATTTATTCCACTAAATAAGTCCGGACCACTCAAAATTCCAACTTTCTTTCTCTAGTTTGAGAACTTTCACTCTTTCTGACTGAACTTTCTCCCTAACAAGAAAAGCAAGCTTCCAAACCTACTCAAATATGGAGAAAGAAAAAGCTCCAGATGACGGGTCTCGCTCCTTCTATCCTTTTGACTGACTATCCACTGAACCTCTCCTTGAGAAAAAGGAATAGCGAAGATGAAAAGCGACTTCCAAAACTCTCAAAACAAGAGCAACTGCTATACAACAAGAGGAAGAGCTTTTTTCAAGCAGCCACGAACAAGAGCAACTGCCCGCGGTTCCTTGGTCTACATCGAACCTCTTTAGCTCGAGCGCGCCACTAGGCCTGCTGCGCTTTATCTTAGCCTCTCTTCTTCGGCTATTTTTTGAGGCTAGGGCGAGAGTCCTACTCTCAGTTAGGTGATAGAAGGATGTGACGTGTATGTCTTTCAGAGAAGATGTGTAGGATGAAGAGCAAAATCCGCCTAAGGCTAAGGCATGAAAGAGCTTAACCAGCGCCTACAACCGGAACTACTACATCAACTGCGCCTGCAGCGCTGGAACGGCTGACTCTCACGTCTTCGAACCCTCTCCTTTCTCTTTCAGGGGAAAGCATGAGTATGGATGGAAGAATTTCATACTGATGGATGAAAGGGATGAAATGAAACTGAGACTGACCTTGCTCTCTCTTACCTCCCAGAAAACGGGGAAAACTCACGACTCCTACTTTTGATCTACCTCTGAGGATGCATGCCTCTGACTCCTACAGCACCCAAGTCCGCCGACTCAGAAAGAAAGAAAACTCCTCCTTTTGAGTGAGAAGTTCTATCTATTATCGTTAATAATTGATGAAAAGGATCTTTGCCCGAAAGTGCATTGCTTAAAATCAGTCCTTCGGTGAGTATTATTCCACTCATTTTCGAGGGAGGACTATTTCAAGCTATTACAAAGAGGACTATGAATCATCTTTTCAAAGTCCGAAGGAGTCAGAAAGATTGACATCTGTGCATCTTTGGTTAATGAGCTGATTTTCTTGACTTTTCCCTATTAGTTCACGAATACTCCTAACTACGGGGTGAGGACTCGAAATCTTCTTTTTTGAGCCTTGAAAGACGCTTCTTTCATTCTCGTTCTTCGATCTGTTCCGGCTCTTTCTTTCTTTGCTGGATCTCGCGCAAGTTTCTGCTAGTTCGACTTTCTGCCCTGCCTGCCTATCGTCTCCGAAGTCAAAATCAAGACGTCTTGACCCGTCCGAAGGACTTGTTTATATCCATATCCACTTCCGTCTTTTCTTTAGTCTATAGGAGGAAAAACCTCCCCCACACCACATAAAAAGATTGCTATTTATTTCTCTTTTTCTAGAAATAGCAAGCGCCCAGCCCCTAAGAACCTAAGGCTGGGCTGCCCGAAGTCAAAGCACCAAAGGAAAACTAATGCCCGTCCCTACTAATTTACGGACCCGGAATCCTGCTTATTTTCCTTTTCTTAGGTTCTCATATTATGAAGCAGGTTCGGTGACAAGCACTACTCTGCCGGAGCGACTGATTTCTTATCTCGAGAGCAGGGGTTGGCCCCCAGCTTACACACCTTCGGACCTCAACGAGAAATGGCTTTTCCTCGATTGGGTTGTCTTTAATCTATTGGGGAATAGGCCAAGAAAAAGAAGACAACTTTTTGTCTATGGGCAGAAAAAGACTCAAAAGACTCTCTTCATGAGAATACTTGGCAAAGTTTGAAATATCTTTTCAACCATACATAGTTTAAATGACTTATCTAAAGCTAATGATTTCTATGATCTTTTTCTAGTGGATAATTTTGGGGAGACCTCTATCCAAGAGGGGTCCTTCCATCGAGACGATTCGGCAGAAAGGAATCTGAATAGTCTGCTCATGCTTCTTGATGGACCGCCGACGCGGCCTTCTGCGGTAAAGGGACGAAGAAGGAATGTCCCGATCATTATAATAGGTCAGAAGATCCCCGATATCTTTCTGTCGGAAAGTTGCCTGTGCGGCGAAAAGGTAATTCCTTGAAAGTTCTTTTCCCATTTGGAGGACTTGAAGGAGGAGCGGACGTCTGGGGTGGCTAGGAACCCACTGTAGAAAGGGGGATAATACTAAGATTCCCCTAGCAAGATGATAGCCTGGCTCCTTTTCTACCTTTCATCCTTTCTTCCTTTTCTTCCTGCCCTCGCCCGGGTGGGACAAGTTGCCGCGAATTAGTTCTTGCCCATTCATTCTCTAACCGGGATTTCTTTATATACGAGAATAGTGAAGAATTAGCTAATGAGAAGACTGAGAAGATCAATGAACAAGGAAAGCCTACGATCTCAAAAGCGACCTGCATCCTCTCCCGCTACGTGGGGGTCTTTCCTATCTCCGCCACCAGGCCTCACTGGTCATAGAGCCGACCCACCCGAACCTCTTCTCTCTTCCCTACTCCGCCTCTCCTTTCAGTCTCAAATTCTTTGATCCTCTCCTTTCAGTCGAGCCGCTTTCGCTCTGAACCTTCGCAAATTCTTTGCTCCTACTCCGCCTCTTGACTGATTTATATCCAGTCCTTATCAATGAGACCACTAAAAGCCTCTTCCATCTTTGACTTAGTGGATAAAAGAGGTCCGACTATTCTATTTTTTCCATCTTTTCTACATCTACATGAAACTCAATGAACAAGGGCTTGATCTTTTTCATTCTTTTTCCTTTCTTTTTTTTTACCGGACCAGTTTCATCAGTCCCAGTTGCGGAGGAGTTGGGTCTTTCTGGAGACGGTCTCAAAAATGCTTGACCTCAGCAGCAGATGGGCGAGACAGAGACTCCCACTCTGCGCTTAGACAATTCCCAAGCACCGGATACGGGACTATATTAGCTATCCCTTTCAGCAGCCTATGGGATAGGATCAAAGCGCTACGTGGGTGACATCTTTCCCCGGGGGAGATTGATGAAATATGCCGCTTGGCACATCAAGACGGTGCAGAGGAGAAGACTGAGCCTTGGAATTAGAAAGATCAGAGGTCGAAAGGTCACCAGACTAGCGCGATCGGAACCATCCATTGGTCAAGTCAAGAGAGTTGACGAGAGAAAGGAAATGAGCCCATCACCGCTACGTGGGCTGAGGCGATGTCAGAGAGCTGAAACCTCTTCGCCTTAAATAAAAGGTAACTTAATAGAAAGAGATAGAAAAAGCTAAGAATCCCTTGGAGTTGGTGACCATTAATTAGTAGAAAAAGTACCGGACCAAGTGCCACAAAGAATCGGCCAAACTAGGTTGAATGATCCGGAATCGGTCTCAGTTGCCGCTCTTGCTTTTCTTGATCGGTATGCAGATCTCTTTCCGTCGGCCTCTCGCGTGCCATATTGATCTGGAAATCAATATCTCTCTTTATCCCATGAAATAGAGTGAAAGGGCTATAGGCCTCTTCAGAGCTTAGCACTTCTACTGAAAAAGAAAGTACTTGGACGAGTCAATGAACAAAGAGGGGACCTCTGCCTCCTAAACAGGGACGGTCTCCCTCTGGTCTCACCTTTCGCCTCTCCTTCTGGTCTCACCTTTTGCCTCGTACTCGGGAGTTCTCTAATTACGAGATAATGGGGACCCATCCATATGAGGCTCCTTCTTCTCATCCCCAGCGGCTTAGCGGCGTAATCAGTCGTATTAGTATCTCGCTAACTGGTTGAGACTGATTAGTCTTGTTCTGACTCTAGAAACCGACTCTTTCCTATGGGGAGAGCCTATTCCAACCTTGGTCAATCCATCAGAATTCCTCTCAGTCTCAGCCTTCAGGCCCTTTCGCGAGTGATCTTTGTGTACTTCTTAAACAAGAGGTCGAGCTCCCTTTCTAGCTGAATGTGGGCCTAGTGCCCTCTTGCTTCCAAGTCTTCCTCCTCAGCCACGGACTCTGAATCAAGACCTTCCCGCGTAGTGGGCCGATGAAAGGACCGCGTAGTGGGCTTCTTAACGACCGGGGTAACTCAAGAAGCACTTCTTCCACGGCAGCAACTTCAAAAAGAGACTGAGCCACTGGCCTCGCCGCCTTTCGCCTCAGACTCATATAAGCGCTTCCTCTTGTTCTTATCTCTGACCCGAGCCCGGTCCGTGGTAGTTTAATTCAACCCCTTTCCCTGATCTAGGGGCAAGAAGTGTGTATGGTCAAGTTGCCTTCGATCCTTTCCCGCGCATCTGTCTTTGGGACCTTTGTCCTTTGGGGAGCTTGGTCCCAGAAGTCTTCCCTTTATTTCATCCGCTACGTGGGCGCCCAAGCCTCTCCAATCCAAGCTTCCAAATAAACTACGAGTTTTTTATTGTTTTCTTTTTTGACTTTATTCGCAAATTCTTTGCCCCTTTGTTTTTAGGAGTCAATGAACAAGGGCCACTCTTTCAGATTCGACGAAGGAGCCCTTCAAAGACGAAATCCATATGAACCTTAAAGATTCTCTTCTTATCTTTTTCTTAGCTCAAATGAAGAAAAAGCTAGGGCTCGACTGATAAGGAGAGCAAACCACTTTGTAGCAACTTTGAAAGTCAAATGCCTGATTTTGAACTCTATTTTCGTTATATAGAAAGATGAGAAAAAGGACCATTTTGCAAGATTTTGTTCTCTATTTTCGTGAAATAGAAAGATTCGAAAAAGTCCTATAAAAAAGGTCAAAAAAGCTTGGTCCTTCGGACGGGAAAAGGCAATGAAAGAAGAAAGCCTATCAAAGAAATGAACATAGTTTGATGAGAGTTCTAGTTTCTGGTCCGGAGAAAGAGAGGTTCAAAGAATTTGAAAGTCAAATGCCTGATTTTGAACTCAATTATTTTGATATAATTTCTCAATCTGATTTTTTCTCACATTTTGCAAGAACCGAGAAAAGGTCAACTTTCTAGGATGAGTTGGATCTCTGATCATTTGCTTAAGACATGAATTCAAGGATTTCTGAGTCCGACTATCGATACCACAAAGACTTCCACGGTGGAGATGGAGATGATTGATGTACCGGTTGTACGCGGCTTAGTTAGCCTTTCTTTCAGACTTGTTCACGAATTCCCGATTTCTCGTTTCAGAGTGAAAAAACCGTAGCAAACTGGGACGGAAGGAGTTGAACCTTCTACTTACCACGACGCCCCATGAAAGACGAATATATTTCATACCTCCTGTATAGGGAAAAGCGAGACTAATCGCCAAAGGTGTGCGAGATCTTCCGGTTCCACCCACTTATTCCGGGATTGAATCCATTCCTTCTCGTTCATGAAATCTTTCTATGCATAATAGCTTTTCAGCAACTTCCCCAGCAACGAAAGCTGAAATGAAAGAGGTGGTATGGGCCCTTGTTGGCTTTCGACGAAACAGCCTTTTGATTGGGAAAGAGAATGGGGTGGATCCCGTGCATGCCATGAGTTAGGGAAAATGAACAATTCACTAACATAGGCAGAATGGAAGAAAGAACCTACCCCTCACGTGTCAAATCCTGGTAGGATTCCATGGGGTTCACATCCTTGGGTCGAGCGTCGAGTGCTTTAGTTTCCTTTCTGCCTTAATGACCGAGATGGGGTTCATTTGATTGACAATCCAAGGATAAGGATCTAGCGAAACCTGAAAGAAGGGATCTCAGATCCTCTCCTTCAACCACCACTTCTCACTTCTGCTACCGAGCGAACATGGCTCCCCCTGAATTTCATCCACAGATTCGGATTCCGGATCGCTAACCGCTACGTGGGGCCACATTGTTATATGAGTCCGGAGGACTGGTCAAAACTAGGCAATTGATCTTTGACTCTTGAATCCGGGGATTGTAGCCTTTCGATCTAACTCAGATAAGCCTTGAATGAGGCAAGAGATATGATAAGCAGCCTCAAACCTACTTATGAAACCGCTTAGGAACAAGAACTGCAACTGCCGAAAAGTGCTGGTCTTTCCTTTCTCCGCCACCAGGCCTCTGCGGAAACTGATCCTTCTTTCCTTTTTCAAGTGTAGACGGAGCAGCCCTATCCATGAATTTCTCATTTCAGGCGGAAGTGAAAGTGGAATTTCAGATAGAGGCTCGACTGATAAGGAGAGGAGTTGAGCTTTCAATAAAGAAAGTCAATGGAATATTGCTCGGAGTAGTTTGAAATAAAAGGATATCAGCAATGAGAAGGGGTCCAGATGCGTAGAAGGAGTCTGAAATCAATATGAACCTTCAAGGTGCGAAGGTACTCGTAGTTTGAAATAGAGCGAAGGTACTCGACTGAGGTTAGGAAGGAGAGGAGCGGTTAGGAGATTGATTCTTTGCTCCTTCAAAGGAGTGCAACTCAGAAATTCTCCTTGTTATAGTTATAGAACTCCTTCGGAGGTTATGAAATAACTCGACTGAAAGGAGAGGGGGGACGGATGAAAGTAGAAAAAGGCAAAGGAAGAAAGCCTATCCTACGGAGCAAATAGTAGGTTCTAGAATCAGATTCAAGTCATAAGAGGATCATAATATCTAAAGAGGCTAAAGAAGGCCATAATATCTGATAAAGAAGAAAGCCTAAAGAAGGAAGAGAGAATTAAGGAAGTTATCAGAATGAAACTACCACGGACCGGGTAAAGGAAGAGGAAGAATCAAGTCTCTTCCTCCGCGGAGGTCCGGAGGACGGGTTCGCAACTCCTACGGAGCCTTGTTCTGAAATATTCTTTTCACCCTTCAACTCCTCGCCTTTCTCAAATTCTTTGATCCTCGCCTTGAAGTCGAGCCTCAGTCCTCATTCATTCCACAGGCTTTTAGTGACTCCTTATTCAAAGAAGATCCCTGCCTTTTGTTGCCTCTTCTGAATTGCTTTGAGCCTTTGTTTTTCCACTGAAACTGATATCCTTTCTTTCATAAGTACTCCTTCTCCTGTTGCGGGACTGATTTATGGAACTGAATGCTGTGGAGCGGTGAAATCAATATTCTATGCCAATAGACTCGTGAGATCCATGTACTGAGTCGTCAAATGAGCCACCTTAATCAAGCCCAAGTTATACGCATTGGCCCACACCCCAATAGGGCCCGAATTCAAGACCCAAGCCTACATGAACCATCACAAAGAAAGGGAAGAAAGAGAGAAAGCCTACAGTTTCGATTCAACCTCTCTGAAAGCCCACAGAAGGGCCAAAGCACAAGAAGCCTACCCATCATCAAAGCAAGCCCCAATGCAAGAACTCCCTTTCTATTCAGTTCTTCCGTACGTCTTGGATGTCCTTGATGCGGGTTCAGTTAGCCGATCGACCATCAATCAACCGACCTTAATGCATTCTGATCTACTCAAATCAAAGAGGAAAGTGAATTTTGAACTGCCTGAGATCAAAAGCGAAGACTACTTCACAAAGATCAGAATCTGATTCTAAGAAATTGCGAGTTCGACTTCTAAAAGACTTCCCCAACTTTCAAAGTCTTGCCAGGCGTAGAAGGAGTTGTTCTCTTTTCTATCTTTCTTCTTTTCAGACTATCTGACTGTGAGGATTCCCCCTTGTATTCCCCATAGGCTAGGAAAGGTTAGTAATAGGCTCAACTATCAGTCTTGTAGCTAGGCAGCTCAGTATGGTATGAGGATCGAAGGGAAGCTAAGAATGGGGATGGATGCCCCTAGTTCTTTCATGGAATTAGTTGGAATTCATAGCTCCGACAGGTCCGAAGATGGGACTAGATAGAACTGAAATCTGAGGAAGGTTTTTCCTGGGAAGGAGAAGACGAGGGATCTTTAGTGCTATGGTCTGGTGGAGAACTCGGATGAGAACCTTGGAGGAAGAGAATGTCTCGCTACGCTTCGATGACGCGTAAGATCTCTTATCATAAAGATGAGGGTCAAAGAATGATCGGCGAGTTTCTTATCCGAAAAGGAATGCCACTAGTTCCACTATCAGCTTGCTTCTCCTAATGCCAACTGCAATGAAAGATAAGGTCAATGCATTAAATAATAGGTGGAAGCTCTTCTCTATCTTGAGTAAGGACTGTATCAAGTCTTATCTTTTTTGAGTTGAGAATGAAACTACCACGGACCGGGAAGTTTGAACGTCAAAAACAGTATTTTAGGGCTTACTGGATACGCGTTGACTTGTAAGAAAGGAGTATCTTCATTTTCGGCCATAGGCTTGATCTTTCTGGGAGTCTATTTGGCTTATCATGAAAGATCGTAAGTTCAGACGTAGCGGTAGGCAGCAAGAACTAAAGAAAGAAGAACTGATTCTACTTCAACTTCCACAATTGAAGCCACTGAATTCAACTTCTCATACTCAATCTTCTTCATGCCACGAGGTGAGCTTACTCTTTGAGTTCTGCCGACTCATGAGGTCCCCTCCTTCCTTTCCACTGGGAAGGCAGACTGGGACTTATTCAACTCCTTCTCCTACCACTTCGAAAACGGAGATTCAACCGCTACGTGGGTGACCACTCAGTGAAACTTCTCATTGTTCTCGCTTGCTGGTGGAGATACTTCATCCCTTGATTCTAGCTCCTCTCCAAGGCATCCTTATTTTGTTCTTTCAGATATAAGAAGATGCGAAGCTCTGATCTTTCTTTCTCTTAAAGAAGTGAACTAATAAGTAGTATGATTCTCTGAAAGTTGAATCAGATATAATCTTAGATTCTAGTAGTAGCAATGTCTTCCTCTTTCTCAACTCCTACTCCGCCTTGCTTTTGTATGATATTCGCTCTTTTTTTCTTGTTAGTGGATTGAAGAGAGTCCTTCGCAAATTCTTTTCTTTTCTTTGGTTCAAAAAGAGGTGAATGAGAAGATTCAGTGATCCACGTAGCCTTTCAACCTTGATCCCTTATTAGGAGTGGAACTCAGTCAATTCCATATGAACCTCCGGACGAGTCAGAAATCCATATTCATCTTCAAGGTGCGAAGGTACTCTACGTTTCAGATATAGGAGAGGTGAGAAGAATGATCTTTGAATTTTCAAGCTCATTCCTTATTCTTCCAATGTTAAGGAGTGCAAGTTGAGCTACTAAATAAGGTGCGAAGCAGCTCGACTAAGAAGGAGTCAATGAAGAAGGGCGTAGCTTATGTAAACGAATCAATTCACAAGTCATTGAATAAAGTCAACTCAGAATGGAAGGAGTTCAAGAGGTCTTCAGACTCCGCTCCAAAAACAAAGGTCCTCAATGAACAAGGAATCCATTAGAATGCAGCGAAGGACTCATTCATTCCACAGGTTCATATGGAATTTCATGACTCCCAATTCAGTCGCCTCCTCCTACGGAGCCTGATTTTCCACTCAAAAAAGTCCGAAGGAGGGACGGAAGTAGCTCGACCATAGGAAGAGGGACGTAGGACCACTCAAACTTATGCTCCGCTCCTTCGTAGTCTTCCTTTACCTTTCATTCTTCTTCTCTTTATTCAATGATCATTCAAAGGCGAACTTTCAGTCGCTTCGCTTCGCGCCTTACGGAGCCTTTGTTTTCCAGCTTTCCCTTTCCAGCGGAGGGAGCGGACACCGGAACCTTATTTCCACCAACGGGGGGATATATTCCCACCAACGGAGGGGAGCGGACACCGGAAGCGTAGCGGATCGGTGGCTTCGCCCTTTACATTTTCAGCCTAGCAAGGCGCAAAGAATTTGCGGGCTCTCATCTCAAACTGTATGATTCAGTCGCTCCGCTACGGGGTAGCTTTCGCTCCAAGAAGATCCAAGCAGATTCAGTAGCTACGCTCCGGGGCAATCCAAGCAGATGAAGGAAGTCGCTCCGCTCCCTCTGGCTCCGGGCAGATTCAGTAGCTACGCGTAGGGAAAGGAAAGCAGATTCAGTTTCAAGAGCAGATTCAGTCGCTACGCTTAAGAGCTATCAGATCGATTAAGCTAGAAAATCTCTTAAGAAAGAAAGAGAAAATCGATAAAGGAAAGAGATTAATACAAGAGATCAAAGATATCGAGATTCTCATATATAAACAAGAAAAGAGATAGATTTCGATTTTCTCGTAAGAAAGAGAGAGAAAAGAGATTCAGAAAGATAAAGAAGAAAAGAGATCCAGATGTGGGATGAAATCGAGAAAGAAAAGAGATTCAGAGGGATGAAAGAAAGAAATCTCTAAAGAAAAGAGATAGATTTTCTCGTAAGAAAGAGAGAGAAAAGAGATTCAGATAATTCTCTTAAGAAAGAAAGAGAAAAGAGATAGATTTTCGTAAGAAAGATAGATCAAATCTCTTAAGACAGATCGATTAAGAGAGAGAAGAAATCTCTTAAGACAGATCGAGAAAGAAAAGAGATCCAGATGTGGGATTCCTCAAATCGATCAAGACAATCGATTAAGATAATTCTCTTAAGAAAGAAAGAGAAAATCGATAAAGGAAAGAATCCACTAACAAGAAAAAAAGAGCTTTTCTCATACGAAAAGCAAGGCTCCGTTAGGAGTTGGGAAGTAGTACGCCCGGTTCACTAGGTTCTACCAGGCCCAATCATACAAAAAATCTGACTTTGAAATCAAATCTCGCGTGAGTGAAGAAGAAAAAGACAGAGGGGAGTTGGACAAGACAATATTTTGAGATTTCGATGTGAAAGTGAAAGCAGAGGATTCTATCCATTTTTCCAGCAATTCTCCTTGATTTTTGGGGACCTGAAGGCAAAGATTGAATCATGGGTATAGGGGGGTGGGGGATTCTCGGACTGAGCTTTTTTTTTCTTGTTCTCTTTATTCGGATCTTTCATCTTTATGAAAAAGATTTGAAAAAAAGATCTTTTTCCCTTTTTCTTTGTCTTGATTTCCTAATTCTTTCTTTCATCTCGCTCTTCCTCTACCTGCTACGTCTCCATTTTTCTACTCTTTTTTATAGTTATAGTCTTTTGTGTGGGGGCTTTCTTATCACTTATTTTGAGAATCCTTCTTCTTCGACTTATTTTGATAATCCTTCTTCTTCGGAGGATTCCTTCGCCCTCCAGGTCCTCTCGGAACCTTGGCCCGTGACTCCAAATACGGCAGAGGAAACCTCCCTTCAGAATCGAATCCGAAGATTGGAAGAGGACGATTCAATTTTCCTCCTGGGAAAAGCCCCGGGGCTTTTCTGGACTGACTGCATCCAGAGTCAGCTTTATTCGTATTCCACTCAAGAGGAATACTCTTTCTATCTGGAGTTCTCGAAAAGAGATCTCGAAATTAGGGAGCTAAAAAACTCCTCTTATTCGTTGTTCTCTTTGTTTCTGAATTTTGACCCACACCTGAGTGAAGAGGCCCCTTACAATCCGAGGGAGTGCTTTCTCGATTTCTTGGAGGAGTGGAACCATGAAATGTCCAGAATCCCCGGGTTGACGGTAGAAGAAAGACAGAGAGAAGAAATAGAATTCCTGCAAGAAGTTTTCAAGGATCTCCGAAAACATGGACCAAAATCCTATTACATCTTTAAGATTCTTCAAAGCTAAAGCCCTATAATATAATGGAAGAAATGCTTCAAGGGCTTTCTTTAGCTTTTCTGAATCTATGGAATTCTCAGACTCTGCTCTGCTTCTTTCTTTGCGGGGTTTCGGACATGCTTTCTTCACTTCAAACTTTTCTTTTTCGGTATGCCGCTCCCTGCCCTGGGAAGAAGAAGGCACGAGCTCCGCGAAAACAAACAAAAGGGGGGGAATTCTCATTTCTTGTCTATTTCATATAGATGTCTTTCTTGTTCCACTAGCTAGGACCAAATTCGAAGATGTCTCTTTCCTTATTACAACCTTCATTTTTGATGTCAAAGACCAGAAGCTATGCGCAAATTCTCATTGGATCTCGGTTGTTCTTAACAGCGATGGCTATTCATTTAAGTCTTCGGGTAGCACCACTAGATCTTCAACAAGGTGGAAATTCTCGTATTCTGTATGTACATGTTCCTGCGGCTCGGATGAGTATTCTTGTTTATATCGCTACGGCTATCAACACTTTCTTCTTCCTATTAACAAAACATCCCCTTTTTCTTCGCTCTTCCGGAACCGGTACAGAAATGGGTGCTTTTTTTACCTTGTTTACTTTAGTGACTGGGGGGTTTCGGGGAAGACCTATGTGGGGCACCTTTTGGGTGTGGGATGCTCGTTTAACCTCTGTATTCATCTCGTTCCTTATTTACCTGGGTGCACTGCGTTTTCAAAAGCTTCCTGTCGAACCGGCTTCTATTTCAATCCGTCTTGGACCGATCGATATACCAATAATCAAGTTTTCAGTCAACTGGTGGAATACATCGCATCAACCTGGGAGCATTAGCGGATCTGGTACATCAATACATGTTCCTATGCCCATTCCAATCTTGTCTAACTTTGCTAACTTCCCCTTAGCAACCCGTATCTTCTTCGTTTTGGAAACACGTCTTCCTATTCCATTTTTTCCCGAATCTCCTTTCACGGAAGAAATCTCAGCTTTTTATGCTAAAATGACATCAGCAGGCTCAAAGAATCCCACGGAGCGGTAAAGCCACCCCTTCCACTCCCCGTACCTAATAGTTCAAATCGTTCTGCTAGGGCACGCGTCCTACTCTCAGTTACCTCCTAAGTCAAGACCCTATTAGGAAAAAACCACTCTTGGGCGTCTGCGAACCCTCTCGTTCGGCAACCTCATCTTCGCTAGTTCTTTTTATCCTCTCCTTTGCTGCCGATTCCCCTGTGCTGCTTACTAACTAATTACTAAGCAAGAATCTCTGACCTTGCTTCCCAGACTGCTTTCTCTTTAGTAGTCTTTCTGTGCCGATTGATGATGATAATGGCAGCACAAGATCTTTTACACAGCCTCAGACTTATCTCTTTCACCTGGATGTCCCCTTTCTTTTGTAGAGGCTATTCCTTCGAGATCCACTATTGGGATCTCAAACAGAAAGAACGAAGAAACTCTCTTTCCTTATTCACACCGGTCCCTTGATGAACAAACCGCTGACGCTTCCTCTTTCCCTTCAGCCTTAGCCCCTACTCTGATTCATTCTTCTCGGCCGGATGAGCTACTTTGTGCCTATCGCTTCTTCGCCCCTCTCCCTCTCTCTCTCCTTCTACAAGATAATACAAGACAAGAATGAGAGAGCTACGTGGGAGAATGAAGATCGAATTCAACTCTAATTCCGCTGACTCGTAAACACACTCAATTACGCCTAGCCTTCTCGTTCGTGATCCGACCGCTCCGAAGGAGTCATTCAATTCCACACTCAAATAACTCGACTCAAAATGTAAGGAGAGGAGCAAAGAATTTGCGAACTCCTTATCAAAGAATGATCGAAATCCATATGAAAAAATTAGTGAATTTGAGGTTCATCTCACGCAAATTCTTTGCGCCTGATAATTGAAAGATTTCCCTAGAAACTGAGGGCTCGAAATTCAAGACCTTCGGACGTCTCTCAAATTCTTTGACCGCGGAGAAGGAGTCATTCAATTCCACACCTCAAATAGCTCGACTGAAAGGTGCGAAGCAGCTCGACTAAGAAGGAGTCAATGAACAAGGGTTGCGAGGAGTTGCAAAATTCTTTGCTCCTTTTTAGGAGCGCAAGTACAGAAAGCGGAGGAGTTTCCATATTCGATTTGATCCACTAAGTCAAAGATGGAACTAGAAGACGAGACTGAATCAATGAACAAAGAGGGGAGAAGAGAGAAGCGACTATTCATGATCGATGTTATTGGCTCTTCCGAAGAGGAAGGGTTCGAAGAGATTATGGCAGATCATGTTCACCAAGAAATGACCCGAAATTGGATCTTGGTCTATTCTATTTGAGATTCTTCCTTTTCATCTCCATCAAAATGTAATGTAATGAGAGTGTGGATTCTCAATTGTAACCTCCCATTTCTCGAGATCCCATAGCATGCAGCAACTAGTTGTAAGAAAGAGGGGGGAGTCTCAAGAGAGATTTCAAGTGTGCAGTGAGGAGTAATAGGTAGCCATACCATACTTCACTCGGCCCAAGCAATGCCCATCCCATGCCTTTCTTGGTTGGACCAACCCAACCGGCGATTTCCGTCTTCCTTCATTGGGAGAGCAAGAACAAGTCTCTCTTTTTTTGGGGGGGGAGCAGAGCAGTCAAAGAAGAAAGCAAAGAAAATGATTGTTCTCAAATGGCTATTCCTCACAATTGCTCCTTGTGATGCAGCGGAACCATGGCAATTAGGATCTCAAGACGCAGCAACACCTATGATGCAAGGAATAATAGACTTACATCACGATATCTTTTTCTTCCTCATTCTGATTTTTGTTTTCGTATCACGGATCTTGGTTCGCGCTTTATGGCATTTCCACTATTCAAAAAAGAAAATACCGCAAAGGATTGTTCATGGAACTACTATCGAGATTCTTTGGACCATTTTTCCTAGTATCATTCCGATGTTCATTGCTATACCATCCTTTGCTCTCTTATACTCAATGGACGAGGTAGTAGTAGATCCAGCCATGACTATCAAAGCTATTGGACATCAATGGTATCGGACTTATGAGTATTCTGACTATAACAGTTCCGATGAACAGTCACTCACTTTTGACAGTTATACGATTCCAGAAGATGATCTAGAATTGGGTCAATCACGTTTATTAGAAGTGGACAATAGAGTGGTTCTACCAGCCAAAACTCATCTACGTATTATTGTAACACCTGCTGATGTACCTCATAGTTGGGCTGTACCTTCCTCAGGTGTCAAATGTGATGCTGTACCTGGTCGTTTAAATCAGATCTCCATTTTGGTACAACGAGAAGGAGTTTACTATGGTCAGTGCAGTGAGATTTGTGGAACTAATCATGCCTTTACGCCTATCGTCGTAGAAGCAGTTCCTAGGAAAGATTATGGTTCTCGGGTATCCAATCAATTAATCCCTGGGGAAGCTTAAGTGGAAATGAAAGAAAGAATATCTCAGTGAGGGAAAAGGAGGGAGACCACTCAATTTCAGGCTGAACTCGCTCGCTCTAACGCTTCTTTAGTAGACAAGGAGTTCCGTGCATAAGCCCCTTTAGAGAGAGGGGGGAGTCCTACACGAACTCGTAAGTCAAGTACTAGACGAGCCTTGTCTACGAAGCAGAGCGCCCTCGTCTTGCTTTTGGCGAAGCTTAACGAACTAGATAATAGGCATTTTTTGATGGTAGGAATAAAGAAGACTATACTACTTTTTAGGCCGACCACAATACAAGTCATGAGCGATAGCGAAGCCAAGCCGTATAAAGGCGAGCAGCCCTTATAGCAATAGCAAACGGCCTACTTATAGCCCGCCCGCCCTCTTTTTCCCCTAGGCTTTTTTCTGAACTTCTTCTGGGTCTGACAAGCTCATCAAATGGCAATTCTTCACCGCGTACTGGGACAGTGGGAATGAATTCTATTACTTTCTTTTCATTGATAGATATGTGTACCACACCGAAGAAGCAAGATGCCGATATGCTTGATGTACCAATCAAGCCCTAATTAAGCTAAGGAGGACCAAAGAATTTGCGAGGCGAAGGCTCGACTGAAAGGAGAGGGAGATTCGCGGCAAAGAGAGCGATCAATGAATAAGGATAGGGGAGGCCCTAACCGAGAAAGGATCCACGGCGGGGAAAGCAGAGTCAGCGAGAAAGAATGAATAAGTCACAATCTACCTAGGAAAGATAACAAGGACATCGAGAGAGCTATCTAATTCATTCTCTCTTCACTCCGCTATGCTTTGTTCACTCTCTTCGTTTAAGCGAGTCAACTTCTATAAATCACTACTGATAGTAGATTCAGTGCTACTTGTCGAACCAATCCTCTCAACATATGTCTATCCAATTTCTTTGTGTTCAGTGTACCGCTTTCTTTTCCTGTCCCGTACCGGTCCGTGGTAGTTTCATTATCTTTGTCAACTAGATTTGAGAACAGCGCCTGAACTGAACTACTACTGGCTTAGCTGCCTAGCTACTAATAACTTGGCACCCGTCCTGCCAATATAGTAGAAAGAGTAGTTGTAGGATTCCACTCAGGGCACACTTGTTAGCTACAGTTCCCATCTGTCTTGTAAAGAACTAGAACTGCCCGCAGTTACGGGACTAGCTCCCCTGGCCAAACTCTTGCTCCTCAGATTCACAGACTGAAGGGGATGAAAGTTGCGTTAGCTACTTACTTCTATTAGAGTCAGACAAGGCCTTGACTCTCTGCCTTCCTATATCATACTTGGGAACTACTAGATCTAAGTCCGAAATATCGACCTTGGTTCAAGTCCTAGCCTGAATTTCACTCCTTACTGATATTGTTTGTGGGGTTAGGGTAGTTTACTTGCAGGCTGATAAGTCAGGTAGCGAAGCCTAAGATTAGATGACTAGTTTGTTTCACTTCAGTTCCCCGCCGTCGTCCCCTATCTGAAAGCATGGAAAGGTATCCAGAAAGCACAGTCACAGCTATGAGATAGGCGCCCTCTCACCTAATACCCGCTACTAAGGATTGAAAGTAGCACAATCGGCTATAGAACTCCAGATCCACGAATAGCCGCGGGCAAGCACCTTTCACAAGCAAGTAGCTAGCTTCCACCTTTCTGAACAGCAAGGCGCGAAAGCCTGAGCCTTTCCTATAGCTTCTACTTAGACTTAGCAACCCAAATCAAGGTTTTGATTCCTTAGCTGTCGAGCTACTCAAGCTAGTAAGCTAGTATACACGCATTTGCCCGATTGCTTTAAGAGAAGCTTGACCTCCACCTTGTCCTGTCCAAAACTATGGAACTCATCTGAAAAGTCGATTTTCTAGATCAGAACGTTCACTCTGAGAATAGGGGTATAAAAGTGAACCACCTAGAATCGATCCATGACCGCTAAACAAAAGGAGTCCTTTACCACTAGGCAACCGTCTTTACCCGCCTCAACCGATCGAGGCTCGGACATGCCAACAGCCAATACTGACTCCTTTCCCTGGGACAGCTAAAAAAAACTAATACGGCTTGTGAATCCCGGTCCGTGGTAGTTTCATTTCCGACTACCCTTAGGACTGACGAAATTCACAGCAGATAGACAGAAGTTATGACAACCACAGCCACAAGCCTTCTTTCGTCAAGGCTTTTGAGGCTCCTCAGGCTTTCAAGCGAATAGACTTGGAGGGCATATACCGAACCTGGCCTCTTTTCCTAAGTCGAAGTGAGAAAGGTTCTATAGAGAGATCACCGAATTCACCTTCTGAATGGAGATGAAAAAGGAAAGGAAACAATTCCCCTTGCGTTGAGGATAGATCGATCTGCTCTTACGCTTGCTTTCGTAGACCTACTTTCTTGCTAATAGGAGAAGCGGGATAAGTAGGACAGGGAGATGTAGGGCACCGTCCACTGATAGAGTTGCTTGAGCTCTTGGAGCTAGTATGAGCATCTTCATCTTGCTAGCGAGCCAGTCCAGGCTGAGGAATTTGGGCCCCCACTCCCGTCCCGGGGCGTTAAGGCTCATCGCTATAAGGAAGAACTTTCCAATCAAGGGCAAGCACCGCTCCGTCTTCCGCGTAGTGGGCTCGATAGAGATGGCCTGCTTTATTTGAACTTCCTACTATATAAATAAGGCATCCCCCCAGACCTAAATGGCTATACCTATATCCGACCTTCTAACCACTGAAAGTTCAATCTCTTAAGAGCCACAAAGGTTTTCAGACTACTCCGAAGGAGGGACGGAAGTAGCTCGACCATAGGAAGAGGGGGCGGAAGAAAAGAAAGAAAAAGTGTAGGCTTTCTCCAAACCTACTAAACCTACTGGAATAAGACGACTCCGCTACTGAATATGGAATATCAAGCCTAGGATCATGAATTCCACTCAAACTTATGGCCTCGGACTTGTTTATGGAACTGAACTTAGGCTTTCGTATTATTTTGAGGTTAACAAGTCCAACAAGAAGAAAGTTCAGTCAGTTTCAGATAAGATATAAGGAAGAAAGAGGAAAGCCTAGGAATCAAAAGATCAGAATATCTTGATAGGTTAAAGAAGATTTCTTGTCTTCCTCTTAAGGTTCAGGTTGGTCCTTCCATTGCCTCTTTCTTCTAGGCTTTCCTATCTTTTGACTGTCCAAATCAAGGCGAAGATTAATTGAGTCGACCCTTGTTCATTGAGGCGGGGAGAGCGGGTTTCGGGTCTTGAGCTCAGTATCGACTTATAGTTTCTCGGTTCAAATCTCTTATTAGGGATCGATCTCTACGTTATGAGCTTTCTCCCTTTCATTCATCAGAGTGAGAATCTCGGATCTTGACCGTAGGAATCGGGACGAGGCCGCCGTGGAAGCTCTTTAGTCTCGGAATTCTCAGTTGAAGGATCGTCGGGATGGCTAGTTTGGAAGCGAGGCCTCCAGAATCTGTCCCATCAGCCCCAGTATCGGATCGGAAGCAAGGAGCAAAGAATTTGCGAATGAATAGGAAAGCAAAGGCTCAAAGAATTTGAGACGAGACTGAGGAAGCTTCTTTCCTGACCTGATTTCAAGGCTAGTTGTACGAAAGGCTTATGTTAAGCGTATGCAAACCTGTCTTTATCTACCTCGAGATCTTTCTTTGAGTTCCATTCTGAGTTGCACTCCTGTCTCAAATTCTTCTCAACTCCTCTCCTTCCTAACCTCAGTCGAGTACCTTCGCTCCTCTCCTATATTTTTTTCGTAGAGTACCTTCGCTCCTCTCCTTCCTAACCTCAGTCGAGTACCTTCGCTCCTCGCCTTTCAGTCGAGCCTCTCCTATATCTGAAACGTAGAGTACCTTCGCACCTTTCAGCTTGAATCTTGGACTCCTTTCAGTCGAGCCTTCGGACTAATTAAGCTACGTAGAACCAATGAAGATAGAGGCGCAATGAAATATGCGAGGAGTTGAGTTGATAAGGAGAAAAACAAAGGCGCAAAGAATTTGCGAGGGGAAACCTTGAAAACTCTCCAAGTTTCCATTGACATTTGCTTAACACATTCCATTCCCAATTCTCAGCGATTCACAAGAATTTCACGAAAAGATTCAAGCCTTCCTTTACGGATCATACACGAACTCTTGAGTACTGATTCAACTGAGCTTAATAGGAGTCTGGGAAAATGAGAACTCAGTAAAGGAACTGGGGAGGATTAGGCATCAGTCAGGGAGCCGATGGCATCTTTTCAGGGGAAAAAACGGAAGTCGAGGTTGTACTCTAAGACATGAAGATCGGACCCAAAAGTCAAGCTTCTGATATCGCCACTCTACAGTCGATCCTATGATACCTGCTCCCGTTAGCATATCCTATCTTCAAAGGAATTCTAACCGCGCCTTGATCCTCTTCTCTCTCCTTAAACAGTCGATCTTAAGAGAACCTTTGGTCGAGTCGAACCTTTGGTCTCTCGATATTCCATAACCTTTCCAGTTGCGCCGGTGGAGTCCACTCTCTTGGGCTACCTCTTTCTTGTTCCGGTCTCGGATGCGATAAGAAGGAAGGTATGGGATGGTAATAAATCACTCGATTTCAAGTAATTGAACCGGCGCAAATCCATTTTCTTTCTGCTTAAGAACAAGCTGATTTTTTGCTTCACACATGCATTCTTTTTCAGTTTCTCAACTACTTAGCAAGAGCCGACAACTAAGAAATATCATGGATAAATGAGATAGATTCATCCCTTTTTCTGATCGGTAGTTCTAGCTTTGTCTTTGATCTCTTTGTCTTTCATGAGATAAGCTAGAGGATATTCACTCAATTTCGAATTCAACCTAATTTCTCATTATTATAGAACTCCTTCTTTCTCTCCGTACCGCTACGTGGGATTGAAGAAGAAGATGTACGGCCCTTGAGCCTCAGACTTGGTGGGCGTCTACCCAGTGGCTTCTTCCTTATTCCTGATCCCTCTTTCCATCCGGGCGATCTTGTTGGTATAGGAGGGGGGGGATTGACTCACTTTGAGCCCTCCCTAGGCTGGCCTTTTGACCTCTCAACTCCTTCCTTGTTCATTCAGGCTCCTAATAAGGGATAAGGACTTCGCTTTCTCTTTATGAAATGAGTCTTTATTTTTGATTGAGTCGAGTTATTGAATTTCATAATACATAATAATCGTCGGGCTCCTCTCCTATATTGAAAACTACGAGTACCTTCGCTCTGAACCTTCCTAACCTCAGTCGAGTACCTTCGCTCCTCTCCTATATTGAAAACTACGAGTACCTTCGCTCTGAACCTATATTTTCAACTACGAGTACCTTCGCTCTGAACCTATATCTGAAACTACGAGTACCTTCGCTCCTCTCCTTCCTAACCTCAGTCGAGTGGCTTCGCTCTGAACCTTCTTAGTCGAGCTGCTTCGCTCCTGCACATTGGCAGAATAAGGAATTCGCTCTCAAATTCTTTGAACCGGTCCGTGGTAGCTTAATTGTTATTTCATAACCTACGGACGGACCCTTAATTGAATCCATATTCATCTTCAAGGTTCGAAGAAAGTCGACTGATAAGGAGTCAATGAACAAAGGCTCATTGAAGGGACTGTTCAGGATCAAAGAATTTGAGAAGAATTTGAGAGAAGAAAGATTCGATTTTGACCTACGGACGGAGGGTCAAAGCCCTCAATCAAAAAGAAAGTCAAAGGAATTCCGGATTTCTTTGAATTAAGCCAGATCGAAGATAGAGTAAATGCGCTTCAGCCTCCCCCTATGGTGGTACTTCCTGATAGAGCATTCCTTCCTATTCCTAAACAACTGAAACCTAGGCTTTTTTCTTAGGAAGAAGCTCAAATTCTTTGAGCCTTGCCTAGGCTTTCTCTTTATTTCTCGTCTTATTCCTTTAAGCCCAACAAGGCAATGAATAAAGTCAAAGACTTTGCGTAGTAGAAGGAGTCAGAAATCCATATTAACCTGTGGATAAACAAGGGTTCGGACGACCAGTCTCGCTATTTCATAACCTTTCAGTCGAGCCCTCGTCTTCCTTTTCAACTTCCCTTTCTGCCTCGGATAGAATACTGCACTGAGGCTTGTAGCGCTGTCAACGAGGCCCGATGTCCTCGGTGGGGGGCCCTTACATAAGAAGGAGGACATCGGCTCGAACTTGACTGATATCTTCGAGTACCAGTGCTTGGGGTTTGCGCTTTCTTCTCATTCCCGAAGTGACTTGGGAGATTAGGCTGTCCTCTTCCCGGGATTCGGTGTCGGCACATTTTTTGGGACCAAGGGTCCCCACTGACGTCGCCGACTCTCTCTGCGGCAGCAAGAGCAGAGGCAAGATCTTTCACTTTCTCTGAGTATAATTTAGTCCTGGCCCACGGCCCCCTCTACAAAGCAGAATACTTGATCCTTTTCCGACATCTCTCGAATGTCCAAGATGAACTCTTTAACCTAGTCCGCTTCCCCTGTGTCTAAGTTCGAGCAGTTTTTGCAAGAAATTCGAGATGGAAGAACTGAGCCCGCTCCCTTTTCCTTATAATTGGTCTTCCCAAGTCTCAATGGCACATTGCCCATTTTTGATCTCCTTCACTTTCGACCTCCACCTTCGCATCATCAGACAGATGCATGGAGGCTAATCTCACCGCTACGTGGCGTGGTTCCACTGGCCTGAAAGTATTCTTCCATATCCAAAATGCAATTTGAAAGTAGGATCGCGGTTCCCATTGAAGGCTTTGGGTTCCGGGATCTTGAACTTGCTTGGAAGAAGACATCCTTGATTCGGGGTCTGGTTCCCCTCGCATCCTTAAACTCACTTCTATCTCTGAATCTCGGATCTCGGCCTTGATTCTCTCTATCCTCGCTCTCGTAGATCATTGAAGAAGGATTCTCTTCTGGGAAGAGTCTACACCCTCTTCCATGTGTGCGAGAGAGCTCGAGGAGCTACTTCCACGCTCAAAACTACCCGGTAGCCAATAAAGATATCAGTCCGTCTATTCGGGCATTCCGTCTAATCCTTCAACCTTTGAATCCAAGCGCAAGGAAGCCCACGTAGCGGTAGAAGTCTGCAAAGCCAGAGGAGATCTCGGAAACCGAAGAAGACGAGAGGGGTCGGAGCAAAAGGAGCAAACTAATAAACCGGCCCAGTTTCGAAAGAGACCGATCTGATAGCTCTTGAAAGGGAATTGAAGGAGAAAGGAAAGACCTGAGGAAGAGGAGGATGCCTCATACCGGTCCGTGGTAGCTTAATTGTTCTTCTCCTTGCTGGAGAAGTTATCCTTGCTGAGCCTCATCTCTTTCTCAACTTCTTCTTCCTCTTGCTCTTTGACTTTTATCAACCTATCTTTATACTCTTTCTTGAGTAAATCATAAGAAACTCCTCAAAAGTCTGATGACTTCTTGCTTGAGGCTAGGTAATCTCTCTCCAACTCGGCCGGTGTAGTTGACTCTGTCTACCTCTTGCCTAGCTTCGGGAAACTGATCATTCCCATTCGGCTGGCTTCTACCCTTGCCGGTCCCATACTTTTCCTCAAGATCTAATCCCGACCCCACTGTCTTATTCTTTTCGGCTAGTCCTACGAAGACCGTTCTCGCTTCCGAATCCGACTCCTAACCCCGGGTCAAGGATATTCCAACCGGCTCGCCTCTCCGTCCTATATCATATCTACCCGAAGCGAAAGAAGGAAAGAAGACTGATGACTCTTGATGGAACAAGGGGAGAGCTAGGCTACTTTCTGACTCAGACTGGGACTGATGGGACTTGAGACGGATGCCTCTTCGGACTACTACTCGGTCGAGACTTCTACCCGATCCTACTCTTTCTCCTGACCTTTATGACTCAAAATCCCTCATCTCATTCCCGGGAGCTCCTAATCCGACCCTTTCTCCGCGCTTCGCTTTCTGATAGTCCTATCTCTCTCTTGCTAGGGTGCGGAGCTGGCGGATTGACCGCGGTCTCTTTATCCGGATAGGTTATGAAAGAGACTACCCTCGTGGTCGCTGGTCTCCCATTTGTGAGGAACTAGAAAAGTCAGAACATCGGCTGACCAATCCCTTTATTGGATTGAACCTTGCTTCGACACCTTGGCTTGATCAAGTGGATTTTGCAATCTTTTTTGAATCCAGAATCGGAGAGATATTGATTTTGATGAAGAGAGGAGGATATATAGATTTGCGTGCAAGAACCCGAGAAGGCTTCGGTATCGTAGACATTGATATAAATAAGCGGTGGGCTACGGGGCTATGAGATCCTTCACTCAATCCCGGGAACTCCCTGAGCTTGGAAGCTAAACCAAAGCTAAGCTTCTAGGCTAGAAAGGGTATACCCACAGATCTATCTTCCTTTACATTCTAAGGCCACCAGCACCCGACTTACCAGAATGTCCCGTGGCAGCGCACAATGCAAGTCTTGCTTCGCTGAAAATGAAATTCCCAAGTCATCCACTTGCTTACGGGATTTCCCAAGCCAAATGGTGAAAGCATAGACATCCATCTTGATTCCTTAGATTAGCGAATTTCAAGCTGAAGTGTGGAAGGAGACCTTGTTTCAGATCTTGGGAAGTCCAGTGGATTCAGTAAAAGAAAGAAAGGATAGGATAAAACGAAAGTAGTTGACGGCTGTCCGCTACGCGTAGCTACGCTTCCGCTCCTGAGTGAGAAAGACAGGCGCAAAGAATATTGGCCTTCGAAAGAGAGGAGAAAGTGCTTTCAGGCTGTCCGCTACGCTCCGTATGAGGACCAAAGATCATTGATAAGGAAAGATATTAACCTGTGGATTCTTTCATTCTCTGGGTTTAGCGGGCTCATTCTCTTTATCTTAGGATCTAGCGATTCGGTACATCCGTCTCATCCCTTTCTTTTTGCAAGATCCGTCTGTACCTCAATATTCTTTGAGCCTTTCTTTTTTCTTTTTGCAAGAATGAAAGAATAGGTTTCACGAGTCAAGGGAAGGAAGTTGCAAGAGCGATAATACATAGACAGAACTTCTCACTTAATGAATTCACTGAGGAATGTGGGGAATCTTTGAGGAAGAGAATCTTGCGCTTTGTAGAAGCTAGCCCGAGCGTACTTTGGGAGCGAGCGGGTAGCATACAAAAAGCGTGAACATGTTCCGATCCGAGGGCGAGAAGGCACCACAACAAGAAGAACAAGAGGCAGGAAAGAAAGTCCAAGTGGAAGAGGAAGGAAAGAAAGAAAGTCCAAGTCTGTCTTAGGTGTGAGGAAGGAAAGAAAGAAGAAGTCTCAGAGGCAGGTGCAAAGAATATTGCAAGAAGTCAGCTCAGAAAATATGATGGGCTCTGCCCAAGAGCAAGAACAGGAAAGAAAGGAAAAGTGTGAGGGGCGAAGCCCTACAGAACAGGCAGGAAAGAAAGAACAGAACAGGTCTGTGTTAGGGAAAGGTATACATTCTGTCTTAGGTGAGAGGAAGGAAAGAAACTACAAGTGTGAGGTGAGGCGGAGTAGGAGTTGAGAAGAGGTCAGTCAGTATAAGGAAGTCAGTCAGTACAAGAGGTCAGTCTGTATAAGGAAGGAAGTCTTTATAAGGGGCAAAGAATTTGAC
>NW_026124660.1:7500-17500 GCF_025177605.1 Cucumis melo | reverse complement strand
TACTTATTCGTTGGGACAATAACCTATGGGAAGGATTGATTTGAGGATGAGGCATTAGCATACTGACTCGCCTTCTTCCTTCCCTTTCTTAGTCCAATCTCGAATGGAACTTTTTTTTTAGGATTCTTACAACATATTTTTTACTCTATTTCGAATAGAAATAGGAAATTAATAAAATAAAAAAAAATAGAAAGAAATAGATAATTAGTTTTATCTATAAAAGGAGATCATATGAAAAATGTAACCGATTCTTTCATTTCTTTGGGTTACTGGCCATCCGCCGAGAGTTTCGGATTTAATACCGATATTTTAGCAACAAATCCAATAAATCTAAGCGTAGTGCTTGGTGTATTGATTTTTTTTGGAAAGGGAGTGTGTGCGAGTTGTTTATTTCAAGAATAAGTTGGATACAACCAACTGTACTTTTCTAGTTATAACTACGAAAAGGTGCATGATCCCGCGAATTACTTCTGACAAAATGAAGAAATCATATTGAAGAACCATAGCATTTCGTGATTCATTGGTAAATCAACTTTGATTCTCTATCAACCAATAATGTGGGACTATTAACATGGTTAAAACGTTTGAAGTCCAGACGTAGCATGGTACTCTTTCTACTACTATGTTAATACATAGTTAATACATAAATCGTTTCAAATAGTTGGGCTTTTTTTTCGATATAGAACACTCATGTCGATAAAATGATTTGAACCCCCCCTTTTTTATTATTTTCTATTTTAATAGAATATTAGAATTTTTTTGTAAAAAACTAAAAAAATGAGGATTTCACCCTCATTTTTTCTTTTTTATCCAATGCTGAATCGATGACCTATGTTATGTATAAAGTAAGAAAATTTTTTTGGATTTCAAGAAAAAAAAAGAAACAACTTTGCTGACAATTGTTTGTTTGGTCAGAAGAGTCCTCCGAATATTCGGGTCTTGGATTAATGATCCATATTTTTTTCTTTTTCTTTGTGGAATATGAATAGAGAAAAGAGGATAGGCTCATTACATTCAAAAAGATATATGGGAATTTCTCAGAAATAATTGCAATAATTGAGCGTGAGAGCCAAATGAATCGAAAGATTCATGTTTGGTTCGGGAAGGGATCGTCGAAGTTTTGAAATGAATGGAAAGACAATCTACTTTCATTAAGTGATTTATTAGATAATCGAAAACAGAGGATCTTGAAAACAATTCAAAATTCAGAAGAACTACGTGAGGGGGCCATTGAACAGCTGGAAAAAGCCCGGGCTCGCTTACGAAAAGTTGAAATGGAAGCCGATCAGTTTCGAGTGAATGGATATTCTGAGATAGAACGAGAAAAATTGAATTTGATTAATTCAACTTCTAAAAGTTTGGAACAATTAGAAAATTATAAAAATGAAACTATTCGTTTTGAACAACAAAAAGCGATTAATCAAGTACGACAACAGGTTTTCCAACAAGCCTTACAAGGAGCTCTAGGAACTCTGAATAGTTGTTTGGACAACGAGTTACATTTACGTACCATCAGTGCTAATATTGGCATGTTTGGGACGATGAAAGAAATAACTAACTGATTAGTCCTTCTACTGTAGGCATTATTTTTTTTTCTTAAAAAAAAATAATTACGAAATACTCATGGTAACCATTCAAGCAGATGAAATTAGTAATATTATTCGTGAACGTATTGAGCAATATAATAGAGAAGTAAAAATTGTAAATACCGGTACTGTACTTCAAGTAGGCGACGGCATTGCTCGTATTTATGGTCTTGATGAAGTAATGGCAGGTGAATTAGTAGAATTTGAAGAGGGTACTATAGGCATAGCTCTAAATTTAGAATCAAATAATGTTGGTGTTGTATTAATGGGTGATGGTTTGCTGATACAGGAGGGAAGTTCTGTAAAAGCAACGGGAAGAATTGCTCAGATACCAGTAAGCGAGGCTTATTTAGGTCGTGTTATAAATGCCCTGGCTAAACCTATTGATGGCCGAGGTGAAATTTCATCTTCTGACTCTCGGTTAATTGAATCCCCCGCTCCTGGTATTATTTCGAGACGTTCCGTATACGAGCCTCTTCAAACAGGACTTATTGCTATTGATTCAATGATTCCTATCGGACGTGGTCAGCGAGAATTAATTATTGGGGACAGGCAGACCGGTAAAACTGCAGTAGCCACGGATACGATTCTCAATCAACAAGGGCAAAATGTAATATGTGTTTATGTAGCTATTGGTCAAAAAGCATCTTCTGTGGCTCAAGTAGTGACTACTTTACAGGAAAGGGGCGCAATGGAATACACTATTATAGTAGCCGAAACGGCAGATTCTCCGGCTACATTACAATACCTTGCCCCTTATACAGGAGCAGCTTTGGCTGAATATTTTATGTACAGAAAACAACACACTTCAATCATTTATGATGATCCCTCCAAACAAGCACAAGCTTATCGACAAATGTCTCTTCTTTTACGAAGACCGCCGGGCCGCGAAGCTTATCCGGGAGATGTTTTTTATTTGCATTCACGCCTTTTGGAAAGAGCCGCTAAATTAAGTTCTGCTTTAGGTGAAGGAAGTATGACTGCTTTACCAATAGTTGAGACCCAATCGGGAGATGTTTCAGCTTATATTCCTACTAATGTAATTTCCATTACCGATGGACAAATATTCTTATCTGCCGATCTATTCAATGCTGGAATCAGACCTGCTATTAATGTGGGTATTTCCGTCTCCAGAGTAGGATCTGCAGCTCAAATTAAAGCCATGAAACAAGTAGCCGGCAAATTAAAATTGGAATTGGCTCAATTTGCCGAATTAGAAGCCTTTGCGCAATTCGCTTCTGATCTCGATAAAGCTACTCAGAATCAATTGGCAAGAGGTCAACGATTACGTGAGTTGCTCAAACAATCCCAATCAGCACCTCTCACGGTAGACGAACAGATAATGACTGTTTATACCGGAACTAATGGTTATCTTGATTCATTAGAAATTGGACAAGTAAGGAAATTTCTTCTTGAGTTACGTACTTACGTAAAAACGAATAAACCTCAGTTTCAAGAAATAATCTCTTCTACGAAGACATTGACCACTGAAGCGGAAGCCCTTTTGAAAGAAGCTATTCAGGAACAGATGGAACGTTTTCTACTTCAAGACCAAGTATAAAAGAAAACAAGTAAAGTATAAATCAATTTTAGAACTTTCAAATGTTAAAATTGAAACATGAAATAATTTCATTCTTTTCATTTATTAGGTGTTAGTAGGTAGAATATATATATATATAATTTATATAAAATAAAAAATATATATAAATATATTAAAGAAAGTAGATAATATTTCTAGAAATATATATCAATATTAAAATGAAATGTAAATACAATTAAGAAATTTTTTTATAAATATAGTTAAAGTTAAAATTAGATTATATTTCTAATAATATATTTAGAATATCATAAATATCTTAATATTTGGAATTTGAATATCCTTTCTACTAATATCTTATCTTCAAATAAAACAGAATTGAATTATTAGTTTATTTATATAATAAATCTAAAACTAGAGTTACAATTAATATTAAAACTAATTTATAAATTACTATTAATAAATAAGCGTCTCTTATTCAAATCATTCAAAATCTTTCCTTTCTTGACATGATATAGAAAATTTAAAACTAAAAAAAAATATATGAAAAAAAATTGCGTCCAATAGGATTTGAACCTATACCAAAGGTTTAGAAGACCTATGTCCTATCCATTAGACAATGGACGCTTTTGATTCCAATTTTTTTTTTCGTATTTTCACCTCTCTTGTTCGTAAAAAAAATGTGTGTGAGAATTCCGGAAATTGCATATTGAATTCAATGATGCATTACATTAACTAATACATTAGTTAAAATTTAGTTAAAATTAAGTAAATTGAAAATTTTTATTTGAGTAATTCCATTATTAATTAATTTCTATTTATAATATATATAAATTATAAGATAAGAATATTATAAGATAAGATAAGCGGATAGCGGGAATCGAACCCGCATCGTTAGCTTGGAAGGCTAGGGGTTATAGTCGACGTTGATTCATCATTTTGAACTGAACGTCTCTAATTCAAAACCGAACGTGAAACTTTGGTTTCATTCGGCTCCTTTATGGAAGATGGATAAATTCCTAAATTTATAAGATGTAAACAAAAAAAAATACCATCCATAACATCTATGTCAGCCTTTCCGTCTGAATGCATTCAAAAGGACCCGCTTTATAGATGATCCCTATACAAGAGGAGATTATAACAATCTTTCCAGTTATTTATTTCGTTCCCTATTTCTATTTAATATAATCCTTAGGAAAAGTATTTTGTTTCCGCCGAGCTAAAAAAACGATGTCGACGTCTCTAGTAAACCAAAGACATTGTTTAATAGCTATTTTGTTTTGCTTCAATCTCCCTTATACAAAGAAAAAATTGAAGATTTAGTTACGATTAGAAAAAATTCCACCTTTATCCATGGATCCCTTATTCCTTCAATTGGAAGTATTGATCCAATTCAATAAAATTATGTTTCGTAATTTCATGATCCAATTTTTTCAATTTAGAACATATTTTTGGATACAAATCACGAGAATTTTTATTTTTCCTCGAATCTTTCATCGAGAGGTAAAGGATTAAATCCTTTTAAGAAATAAAGTTTTTGATCGGAATATTAATCAACCCGAAGGATCCCTTAACTATTAAGGGATTAATAGAACGAATCGCACTTTTACCACTAAACTATATCCGCTACAATGCAATTATTGTATATAAATGGACCTTTTGTCGAAGACGAAAATAAGTCGTATTAATAAGTAATAAAAAGATCGGATCAGAAAATAATCATGAAAATTTGAGCGTTGACGTATTTTCATCAGGGCCACTAATGAGATTAGGAAAAGAGGACTCGTTTTAATTAACTAATTAACAAGTTTTTTATTCTAGTAAAGTACTAAAAAATAATAATAAGAAATCGAACCTTGATTCTATATCATCTTTTTCTGTATCATAGGAATTGAAATAATAAATCTTCTTAGGATTCTTGTTGTTTCTATTTTTTTTTTTTTCAAAAACATTTTCAAATCAAATAAATAATTTGATCTACGATTTATTGGAACAAAAAAAGCCCGGCTAGGTACTGACCAGGCCAGGCCGTGGAACTAAAAATAAAAAGAAAAGGGCTTTTCGGATGAAATAAACTAAAAAAGGTACTTTCTTTTTATTTATAAATATTTTTATGAATCTTTAATATATTGGTATTATTTATATATTAGGATTGAAGATATCTCTTCTTTTGAGCCCTTATCTAATGAAATCTAATTTATCTAAATGGAATTCCTAATAAAAAAAAGTTTTTATCGATTTGATAGATATCCATCGATATATCTAGATAATTATCTATATCAATATAATGAAATTATATATCTATAAAGGGGTAGATAAAGATAATAAAGAGAGATAAAGAAGGGCTTTTTTCAAGCCTTTATTTTCTATTTTTTATACAATGTATCATAGTAATTATCCTTTTTCAATTTGGGGAGAGATGGCTGAGTGGACTAAAGCGTCGGATTGCTAATCCGTTGTACGATTTTTTTGTACCGAGGGTTCGAATCCCTCTCTTTCCGTTTCTGTCAATTACTTGGTATTTTTTTATAGTTGAGGAAAGATGTGGAATAGATAAAATGTTAAGAACATTTCAAAATCAAGCAAGGAAAAAAAATCTGATTTTGTTATTCTTCACGCCCCGGATTACGTCCCGGGTCATTAGATAGGAATCCGAAAATGAAGAGAGAAACAAAGAATATTACTACTGTATAAACAAATAGTTTGAGAGTAAGCATTACACAATCTCCAAGATCATTTTTTTTTTAAGAGAATAGATTCTCTATTTTAATCTGGTTTGACACCAAGAAATGCAGTGAAGTTATTTCTATAAATAGGAAAAAATTTTAAGAGTTGAGTCCTTGATTACTCAAAATTGGATTTCATACCCACAATTCTATATTGTGGGGGACTCGAAGAGGGTCGTTCAAAGGAAAAAAGTAAGAATAAGAAAATGAGAGTGATCCAGATTTATCATAGCTATAGAATAATTTCAATATTGGATTCAACTTAAAGCTTCAGACTGTATGTACAACTTATCTGATCTTATAACTAGTTAGAATCTTTTTTTTTTTTTTTCTAGTAAATCATGAATTTGTCTCGGACAGTATTAAAAATATTATCGAAAGCTTACAGCAGCTTGCCAAACAAAAGCTAATAGAAAAAAGAATAGAGGTATTACTGGCATAACATCTACTATTGGATTCAAAAAAGCGTAGGCCTCGGGCAATTTGGCGACGAAAAAACTACTTGAATAAAGGAAAGAATTAAGACAGATACCGATGAAACTTAAGATATTAAGCATAACAATTTTTTTTTCTTTGTTCTTGAAGATAATTGTATTTCTTTTGATTTGATTGAGTTATTAATCCCCTATTATTGCTATGATATAAGGGATAAGGGAAAAATTAATAACATAAAGTAGGTCAAAAAACCTTTCTTTGATTTGAACTCAGCCAATCAAAAATCCTTCAATTCTCAAATAAAACGAGAATAGAAGAAATCCTACTTTCATACAATATCTTAATGGAATTATATGTAATGATCAATAAATTGAGTTTAATTGGATCTATAAACGTATCAAAATCTGAGCAACAATCTAATTTATTCTATAAATATTTGTACTGGAATTGACGACTAAGCACTACCAATATTAGTGTTTATTAGTGTTGAATATAAATGGGGCGTGGCCAAGTGGTAAGGCAACGGGTTTTGGTCCCGCTATTCGGAGGTTCGAATCCTTCCGTCCCAGAGTATGCGTATTATTATTATATATAATAATAGTATATTATAAGATATATGGAAAAATATTCGATATCAGACTATAGATTGCCGTTTTAAACAACCTTATGCTTAAGAGTCTAAATATAGATCGAATGTGATTGTTCTTTATTATTTTCTTATAATGATGCATTTCAGAAATGCGAAAGCCTCTATTATTCTCTATCTCTTAAATGGTTTGTGAAACCCGAGTATTTTTTTTTCTGTGGATTTCTGAATTATAAACACGAAGGTCTTGTGTTTTTGGCACTAATGGAATTGAATTAATGGTCTTAAGAAACTTAAGACCTATTTAGGGTTTAGGGTACTAAATTTTAGAGTCAAATAAAAAAAAATAGGTAGGAACAATCGTTTACTCTAGATCTGTTTGACTTTCGCCTTATACAAGATAGTCTAGCACCTCCGAAACTAGTCCAGTCCCCCGTAGGATCCTTTTTTTATTTATGATGCATCTACTCGATCTAATTGGGGGTAGATAGGAGTTAATCCATAACGGAAGATATCAATTTGAATATCTGCCCGAATCTGATTAACAAAGAATCAAGTTACATATGTAACATATTATGTATTTCTTTTCACCTCATTTTTTCGTATGTTTGTCTGTAATGAATAATTGTAAATCCAAGTAACAATTCATACATCTTTTTCACTTTATTTTAAGGAAAGATTATTGAGTCTCTTAAGTTAAATAAACTAGGCAGAAAATGCTGATATGTATGTATTGTTATTATCTATTTTTATCGTTTTATTTCTTTTTTTTTTTTTTATTTTAGATCTATCTAATTGATGGGTTAATCCCGAATATACATTTATTTATCATAATCAAATGTAATAAATCCTTTACAAAAATTTATTCAAATAATATTATAATATAATATTTAGGTAGTAAATTTTCAATCAAGTAAATCTTTTTAATTATTTCTTATGAGTCCTTGGTACTCGAAGAAGTGTTAAACTCGTGAATCCATTCTATGAAGAAATTGAAAAATGGAGATTCTTAATTATTCGTAATTAATTATTTCTTAATTGATTTTATAGAAATTTCAAAAAATCTCTCTCTATCTAGAAAATATCTATATATAGAGAAATAAATATTGCACTCATACAAAAAAATGTTATTGATACAATATATACAATAAAATATGGGTTTCAATAAATTGAAGTATTGCTAAGACTTTTTCAAAAACTACCCATGTCATAAGAGTATAGATTACTATGGACCAACTAACCCAATGACTATACATGATTCCATAAATGAATCAATTACATACCAGTTCCAAGAAATTAGAGGTTATGGTAAAACTTCGTTTAAAACGATGTGGTAGAAAGCAACGTGCGACTTGAAGGACATGATCCACTGTGGATTCTTACACCCACCATTTTATATTATATAGGAATGAAGATGCTCTTGACTCGACATAGTTTGTTCGGTTGCACTCGAGCTCTTTTTTTTTTTTAGGGTTTTTGATGTAAATAGTACATGATGGAGCTCGAGTAGAAAGTATTGATTCATTTATCAAGGGCAGAGATCTAGGGTTAGTGTCAATCAATAAGTTAAAACTACTTCGTAAGTATAGGTTCGGTATACAAATCGAAAGGATCCAATTCGAACAAGTTTCAAATTCAAACATCAAATTGGATTAAAAGTGTATCACACGAGAATCCATTATTTATATGATTCTTTGATAAAAAGGAAATCAAAAAAAATGGTATGTTGCTACCATTTTGAAACGATTAAAGATCACCGAAGTAATGTCTAAACCCAATGATTCAAGGAAAGGATAAAGGATCCCGGAACAAGTAAAAATCTTTTTCAATTGTCTCAATAACTAAACTAGATCAGAATGAAGAATCGAAATAGATTCTAACGGAGACAGGCAAAAATAAAGAGGTTAGAGACCGCTCAATAAATGAAATGCTTAAGCTTAAGGGTTTTTTTCCTTTGCGTGAGAGTTATCCAACTTGAGTTATGGGGATAAGAATGAGTTTTTTTTTTTCAAAAGAAAAACAAAAGAATAAGAAAAAAATTTTTAAATCATAGTCTAATTGATTTAATAATCTATAGATCTATTTGACATTAATTAGAATTCTATACATAACTTTGAATTTCCTCGAGCCGTACGAGGAGAAAACTTCTTATACGGTTCTGGGGGGGGTACTTAAAATTTACATCTATCCCAATGAGCCGTTTATCGAATCATTGCAATTGATGTTCGATGCCGAAGAGAAGGAAGAGATCTTCGTAAAGTGGGTTTTTATGATCCGATAAAGAATCAAACCTATTTAAATGTTCCTGCTATTCTATATTTCCTTGAAAAGGGTGCTCAACCTACAGGAACTGTTCATGATATTTTAAAGAAGGCAGGTGTTTTTACGGAACTTCACCTTAATCAATAACCGAAATTCCATTTTTATTAATGAAATAAAAAAACGAGGGTGTGATAACTTAACTTGTATATAGCTTTGACTAACCTTTTCTTTAGTATTTCCCCCTCTCTCTTGTTCTATTCATACTATACACTTATTACCTTAAAATTGCGTCTTCGCTAATGAAAAAATCGATTTTTATTTTATTGATATAAATTGATCTAAGATGAATAGAAAAAAAATATATCGGGTTTATTCAATCCACAAACCCGATATATTTTTTTCTACTTCTTCCTTAATTTCTTCTTTCGCCTACATCTTTTATGTCTATCTATGTTGATTATCTCTATAGTGCCAATCTAAGTACGTAGTTTTTTTTAATTCTTTTCTATTATTTTAATAGAATTTATTATTATTAGAATATTTTCTCTTATTCTATTTTGTTAACTTTATCTAGTTAAATATAGTTATTCAACTCAAATTGTTATTTCCATTTGTTTTTTATTCATTTATAATTCTTTTGTTTTGTCCATTATAGGCGTTTTTCATTATTCACATTAATATTGACAACAGTGTATCAAACAAATATAATCCGATTGTGTATAAATGAAGCTAGTTATCTCCCTTTCATGACCCTTGCTTTTCACGCACATGATGGTCTCATTGTATTTTTTGTGATACAAAAAATTACTTTTGTGTAAGTGATATAAGAAGTTTTTTTTATTGCAATATTTTGATTACGTCATCTAAT
>NW_026124659.1:17500-25180 GCF_025177605.1 Cucumis melo | reverse complement strand
GTGTCAATGGATTAGTTCGATCTAAAACTTGAGATAATGGGTGTAATCCGAAAAAAGATTCAAATGTGGTTGTTAATGGAGTTGAAGTTACCAAATTCTGAGGAGTCGGTATTAATTTATGCCTAATTGCTCCACATATAGTTCCTCTAACCATATTTTCTAAACGAACTAGAGCCAATCCGAATTGATCTTGTAAGAGATCCGCAACAGAACGAATCCGTTTATTTTTCAAATGATTCATATCGTCAAGTGTACCCATTCCAAATTTAAGTCCAATCAAATGATCTGCAGCTGCCAATATATCTCGCTGTAACAAAAATGTATTGTTCTCAGGTATATCAAGATTAAGTCTCTGGTTCAGATTTCGTCGACCAATCCTTCCTAATTCACATCTTTGTTGAAAGAATTTCTTTTGTAATTCCTTACATAAGGATTCAGAAAATACCGGATCTCCGCCTACACAAGAAAATTGTTGATAAAACTCCAAAATGGCATTTTCTTTTGATCTAATTTTTTTTTTCTCCTTATCATTCAGGAAAGACAAAAAAATTTCAGGGTAGCAAACATTCTCGAGAATTTCTCTTAGATTCGAACCCATAGCTGATGATAGAACTAGAATAGATATTTTCTGTTTCCTACTCACACGAGCCCATATCCTTGCTTTTCGATCAATCTCTAATTCTAATCTTCCTCCCCAATCAGATATTATGGTGCCGGTATAGACCGAAATTCCGTTATGGTCCAATTCTGACCGGTAATAGATACCGGGGCTTTGCAATATTTGACTGATGACAATTCTGTATAGTCCATTTACTATAGAAGTTCCCAGGGAATTCATTAGAGGAATGTTTCCAATCAAAATTGTTTGTTCTTGCATATCCCTACGGGTTTTCCAAATTAATCCTGCGGATACGTATAATTCAGAAGAATATGTGAGTGATTCATATACAGCATCTCTTTCTTTTATCAATGGTTCTACCAATTTATATGTTTCCACAAATAATTGAAATTCAATTTCTTGATCTGTATCTTCAATTTTTGGAAACTTAGAAAGTTCTTCTGTTAAGCCATGATCAATGAACCTACAAAACCCTTCAAATTGTATCTGATTAAACGCAGGTATTGTAGACATTCTCTCATTTCCACCCCCAAGCATTTTATTTATTTCCCATTTATAAAAAAAATCCCATTATTTGCTTAAAATGGATCGATCTAGCAATGATGGAATTTATATTATGTTTACTGAATCACATGAAATTTTACCTAACTTCATAGGTGTAATAGATGTAATGCATGAAATACATATGAACGTAGGAATAAAGAGACTTTGATACTCAAATTAAATTGGAATTTGCAACAACTACAAATGAATTGGTAAATTCTATTTAGAATTATGGAGTTTTGTATAAAATATCTATATCAAAACAAAAGTGAGTCAATTTCTACCATTATTATGATATTCCAATCGGATTGGGTACTATAAATAGATTCGGGATTTGATCTGAAGAAACAATATAGAATTTTTTTTATTTAACAACATGGAACTTTTTCGTAGATTTCACTGTTAAAAAAAATTCGCATAGAAGAGAGATATTTTACCTATACCTATATTTTTTTTAGTAGAATTCGTAGAATGCGATTGAAGTATGTATAAGGACTTGTATTTATTAATAAACATGTGCAGATATATATATATAGTTAGTTATATATATCGCCTCCTTTATTACAGTTCTATGGGGAACATCACATGTCGTACTCTATCAAAAATTTATATTTTCTATTTAATGATAATGAAAAAAAAATTCTAAAAACAGAATTCCGAACATTTCCTATAAACATCTTATATATATATAAGATATTAGATTTAGATAATAGTAATCGTTTATGTTCTGGGGTTTACATATACTCATAATCGCTATTAAAATTGTCATTAATAAGGATTTTTTTATGGTTATGGAAACGAATCAATACGGATGGATTAGTAATGATTAGTTATCTATCAATTTTTATTTATTTAGGTAAGGTATCCATTTTTGGATTGTTTTCTTATATCATTAGGGAAACCGAATTTGCAATTTCAATCCAAGAATCATTTATGAATTCACAGTCAATAGTTAAAGTTAACGGTTCCCATTTGTCCTGATTTTTTGCTTTTGTGAATGAAAATCCACATTTTTTTTTCAATAGAAAAAGCAAAGTTTTGCGGTTTTTCGTTTTAGATATTGTGTGTTGTAAGATACTATCTATCTAAGAGATAGAGCCAATCCAATATTTTGTATCGTTTTGGCGGCATGGCCGAGCGGTAAGGCGGGGGACTGCAAATCCCTTTTTCCCCAGTTCAAATCCGGGTGTCGCCTCAGCAACAAACAAAAGAATCAAAATACCCTCTTCTGTTTTGCTGATATAACTTTATCATTTTTTTTAGAAGAAAAGCATCTTTAGATTTGCTTGATTCTAAGCATCGTTGGGGTTCTCTAAAATGTTATAAATCCTTGCGTATAGGTTTCGTTTCCAGAATTTAGTAGAGTAATGAAAAATAATCGTTAAATCTTGAGATGATAGCCCTTCGACTACTAATGTAGTGTCTACTCATTGGGTCTTGAATTAGGGAATATAATTTCATTTTTCCTTACGGAAAGGAGGAAGATACTTGATATACGGACTCATGAAAGTATCTGAGTACTCGAGCATTCAATCAATATTATATTGAATGAATAATTGGCTTTTTTTTTTATTTTAATCTTAAAAAAAGAACTTATTTCTTTTCGATAAGCTCTAACCACGCATGTAATAGGCCATCCCATCTTCCGATTGTCTCTATGAAACAATCGGGGGGGACAGTAAAGATTAGATCAAATGAGAAAGGAATAATAGTAGGGTTATGTGATAGATACTATCTTGATTCTCTATTTTGAGACTTTTTACTTAATGTAATGAAATGCAGGACAACAAAAGAAAGACTAGGTCTTATTATTCCTACATGTTACTAACATTCTTTTGATACTTCCAAGAGTTTTTCTGCCTCTTTTATTTATTTGTACTGAATTTTTTCGATTATACTAGAAATCATATAATAACTTGGGATAATTCGATTTTTTGTATTGTTTCATCAATGGTGTTGTGCCCGAATCTCTTTTTGACTATGCGCTAGTGATTCCACTATTATTAGTGAATAATAATTATTAGTGAGCAATAATGGAATAATTCTTTTATATTCATAGAGATAGGGGACATAATTCACATGGATATGGTAAGTCTCGCTTGGGCTGCTTTAATGGTAGTCTTTACATTTTCTCTTTCCCTCGTAGTATGGGGAAGAAGTGGACTCTAGAAGTACTACTAATTGAAAAATAAAACTGTATTGTTTTTGGTTTATTTTATAGATCGTTCTGCAAAACTTTTTTTCTTTTATTTTGAAAAGTAAAAAAAAAAAGAGTTCGGATTATAAGTTTTTAAGTGGATCCATACTTTCAACACGAAAGAACATAGACATAGTGGTTGTCCAATGAGATACTACGCATAATAATATACTACCTCATAATAAGATAGTACCTCGGGGTAGCCACCCACATATTACGTGCTTACCACTTCTTTTATTTATTATTATTAGTATTTTAGTTATTTTCAAAATAGGATTTTTTCTTGTTTTAGGGAACTCATTTCATATCATGCTTCAAACGTTAAATAAAAATGGGGTTTGCTAATTCTTTTCGAAATCCGAAGATAAAAAGTTCCCATGGAACCGAACTCCTGGATCATCTGTCAACTGCTCAATCAATTACTTCTTTCGAATGCTAAAAAAAAATTAGTGGCCTTTCGATTATTTGATTTCAGATTCATTCTAATCAACATGAATTATGAAGCAAAGAAATAGAATTGGGCCACTATGTATATTAGATTAATATTACATATATGTAATTGATATGATATCTATATATAAATAGAAAGATATATATTGTATATTCATCTATATTCAAATTGATCGATATTCAACCTCTATTTTTATAGAGTACAATTTTATATTTATACACTTCAATAACAATAATAGATAGTATGGTAGAAGGATTCATATATTTCTTTCTACCATACTATCGGATCTTATCGAATACTTCTCTCGTAGAATACTGATAATTCTAGTCCGCCAATTTCATTTAAGACGCGAAATTTTAATGCTTTTCATTTTTCTTATCTTCAATCATTGATAAGAACTAAAACGTCAAGGTTAATTCAAATTAATCACTTTGACTGATTGTTTTTACGTATATTATAAGTAAAAAGGCGGTCGGAACTAGAATGAACAGTGCAGTAGCAATAAATGCGAGAATATTTACTTCCATAATATCATCGTTTCATTTTTTATTCGCAATAACTCGGGATTTAATCCCATAGAGATGATAAATGTTTCGCTTGTAAATTCAAGGGGATGCGTTGCATCTCGATGATATCGAATCGTATTAAAATATCATGAATAACAATATCGGAGCTATCAAATCGATTCATCGTCGAGAATTGAATAGTATAACATAGGAAGATCTTTTATCCATACCGAATTTAAACAAAATGGGATTCCTGATGCAATCAAGAATTTCGTTACTTTTTTTTATTTATAATTTTTTGCATTCTTTCTTTTCTATAATCTACTGCCCTCTTATTCAATGCAATCATCTGATGAAGTCTCATCAGACTACCTTTACCCTTACATTGTTTATAAACAAACTCAAGCAAAGAATAGCAGCGAAATTCAAAAAAGGAAAAGGAGGTAGGTTCGAACTAAACTCCTTCCTTTTTTTGTACTTATAAAATCTTCTTAAAAAAAAGAAATAAAAACGAAACTTAAACTTTCAAAAATTCTTAATTACCTCACTAAGAGAGATAGATGGGATCCTTGTTTGTATTAATATCCTCTTTCCTTGAATTAGTAGTGGGACGTATATATCAAAAGTTAAGTGTTAAATTTTAATAAGATAGATTATTTCAAATTCAAATTAGTAATTGAATTTACTAATTGAGGTTACAAAAAATCGGAGCCAGAACGGATATATTTTGCTTTCAGACGAAAAATTAGATCAAAGTTTACTATGTAAACTTTATTTTGTATCGTCCAAATTCCCTTTATGTATGTGCTTTCCGGAAACGTATAGTACTCTATTTCATTAGAAAAATCGGGCGTAATCAACTAGACCCAGTACGCCTTCGAATCCTGAATATGATGCTACCAATAATTGTGGTAATTCACATATGGCACATATGTCTTTCTCCCATCAATTAGTACTCGTTGAAGAAATCAAAATTCCCATATTTTTTTGTTGAAAAATGTGGAAAAAAAATAAGAGAGATCCCGTTTGGAATAAAATTCAGTTATGTTATTTGTTCTCTCTTTCACAGGAAAGGAAGAGATTAATTGATGTATTTTTTTTTTATTGGATTTGGATCCATCGGGACTGACGGGACTCGAACCCGCAGCTTCCGCCTTGACAGGGCGGTGCTCTGACCAATTGAACTACAATCCCAGGGAAATAAAGTGTACAACATATGTTGTTGATTTAATTTCCTTCAAACCTTTCTATGTAGATTTTTGATTCGAATTGTCATATTCTACCAGACAGAGACGCGAGTAATAAAGTAATAGATTGATATGCGCGGAGACATGGACTTTAGTGTGAGAAGCATGGATTAATATTTATTTTTTCGTTATTGTAAAATTGATTGATTATCAATCTGTCAATGAATAAAAAAAGAGTTTTTTTTTTTTATTCTTTCATATCAAGTCAAGTATTTCTGTAGAAGGACAAATAGGTTATATCATTTTATGGTGGATACGCGATATATTGGGCCGAGCTGGATTTGAACCAGCGTAGACATATTGCCAACGAATTTACAGTCCGTCCCCATTAACCGCTCGGGCATCGACCCGGGAAGAATCAATTCCAAGCTTGTTGATAATCCATGATCAACTTCCTTTCGTAGTACCCTACCCCCAGGGGAAGTCGAATCCCCGCTGCCTCCTTGAAAGAGAGATGTCCTGGACCACTAGACGATGGGGGCATACTTGCCCGACTGCCATCATACTATGATCATAGTATGAATAGTTTTTTGAAATTGTCAATATAAAATAAATATAATGGACTAATATGATGCAATTCGACGTATTTTTCTTTCTTTCATTATTCCATCGAAATTTTTTTATTTGTGATTTCTATTTATGAATCGTTCATTCTAATCACCATTCCCCATATAATTCTATATAGAAATTATTTTATTTTAAATTGCATTTTTTTTTATTTATTTCATTTAAATAATATACATAAATTTGCAAATTGGAATATATAGTTATATTACTTATATTATAGAATATCAAATGAAAATAGTGATTAGTAGTGATTAGAGGAAACCTCTAAAATAAACAAAAATAATAAATATTAGAAAAAAAAATATTCTTTTTTTATTTTATTCTTTTTTTATTTAAATAATACGAAGGCTAGTACCCTTCGGGAATTGGTCTGCCATATGCTATAAACAGGATTAAACTCCATTTCTCATACTTTCACTCATTGATTCACTCATTGTTAAGATTAGGTTAGGTATATTTCGATCTCACACTAAGCCAAGAAATTAAAAAACGATAAATTTTGAAATCTGGGGATAGGGATCAACAAGTTATTGAAAATTTTTTTCTCGCCAAATAGAATTGCTTTATCAATGATTCGGTGAATGTATCTATGTTCAATTCGTGTGTGTACATGTATGAATCAAATTCATTTCGTTAGGATGGGGCTCATCAATTTAATTAGGGATCGGTCGTATGATGAAACAATTCATTGCATTGATCAAATCCAATATCAAAAAACTATTTTACCTATACTCATTAGATAAATCCAATTTTTCGTTACTCAATGAGCGACTATGTAGATAAGATATATTTATGTACATATCTTATTATTTATAATTTATAATAATTATATACACTCAACTCATCGTGGCTAGTGTCTGACTCAGAAATTGAATCAAATAGGCCTTTTTAACTCAGTGGTAGAGTAACGCCATGGTAAGGCGTAAGTCATCGGTTCAAATCCGATAAGGGGCTTTGGCTTTTTTCATAAAACTCCAGCCGTAGTATTCATATTTGATTGAGGGGAGAATAGACGACATATTGTTTTTTTTTTTGTAATAAAAAAAGTACAAACCCTATCATTTTAATTTCATTTTTTTATAAAAAAGTTATCTTTAATTATACCAAGTTATTATTATAATGAATAATATAATAGTAATTATAGTTAGAAACTCAAAATTAGAAATTATATAGTGACACATTTTTTTATTATTTTGATTCTAGAATTTCTAATTCTAGAATTTATATATTTTCTTATTCTATAGAATATATAAATTCTATTATTTTATTCTAGATTCTATTCTAATCCTTAGAATAGATTCAAATAATCTATCATGATTCTAATGACTCATCATAAGTTGTTTCCTTGAATTCCAAAATATTCCTATTTTTCATTATTCCAATCAATTATAAAGATTCGAAATCAACAAAAAAAAAAATAAAAAGTAAGTGGACCTAACCCGTTGAATCATGACTATATCCACTATTCTGATATTCAAATTCGATAAGGATGAAATTAGAACAGTGGATCTTTTTTATTTCATTTTCATATTTATTTGGACTCCACACAC
>NW_026124658.1:0-7500 GCF_025177605.1 Cucumis melo | reverse complement strand
CATAACCAGAATTTTCCAACAAAATGGATCCATTTAAAAAATGATCATGAGAAAATGCGTAAATATACTCCCGAAAGATAAGTGGGTATAGGAAGTCACGTTGCCGAGATTTCTCAAGTTCTAAATATCCTTTAAATTCCGCCATTTAAAATTTCATTTGAACTGGGGATACGATAATGGGATTTATTGGGTTATCAAATGATACATAGTGCGATACAGTCAAAACAAGGTATTACAGTAAAATAAAGAATAATAATAGATACCTCGTAAATAGGTAAGACTTATCAACGGACTCTCTATCCTCTCTTTTCTTTTGTCATCTAATTGGTTTCTATTTTAGGATAAAAAAGATGGTTAGAAATCCTTTATTTTTTCAACCCAATCGCTCTTTTGATTTTGGAAAAAAACTCTTTATCAATATACTGCTTCTTCTACACATTCCCCTCTACCTCATAACGTAGAGTAACTAATAGTTAGGACTTAGAAAAAAATGGATAACTCACTCATAAGAAAAGTCCTTCCCGCATCAAGCACTAATATAGTTTTAACGTCTAATTAGATCGGCGAATCATTCAAATTAAGAACATAAGCCCGTTACTTTTTATTTCTCTATAATTGGAGCATAGTGCCCTATCCATTTATTCATTCGACCCGACTTTACTTTTTTTTCCGCATCAAGAATTCAAACAAGTTTGGCCTAATCTAGTAAGGTAAAAATATTACTAGAATTTTCCATTAATACGACATGCTGCTTTTTCCATTCATTCCTTTCAGGATCAGTCGCGGTCTTACAAACTCTACCGATAGTATGGACGAATCTGTTACTTCATAGAAATGTGTAAAAGATGCTAGCCGCACTTAAAAGCCGAGTACTCTACCATTGAGTTAGCAACCCCAAAATATGAAAAATTTTTCTGTGTAGATACAATCGGAATCAAAATAACAAAAGAAATGAAATTAGATGACGTAATCAAAATATTGCAATAAAAAAAACTTCTTATATCACTTACACAAAAGTAATTTTTTGTATCACAAAAAATACAATGAGACCATCATGTGCGTGAAAAGCAAGGGTCATGAAAGGGAGATAACTAGCTTCATTTATACACAATCGGATTATATTTGTTTGATACACTGTTGTCAATATTAATGTGAATAATGAAAAACGCCTATAATGGACAAAACAAAAGAATTATAAATGAATAAAAAACAAATGGAAATAACAATTTGAGTTGAATAACTATATTTAACTAGATAAAGTTAACAAAATAGAATAAGAGAAAATATTCTAATAATAATAAATTCTATTAAAATAATAGAAAAGAATTAAAAAAAACTACGTACTTAGATTGGCACTATAGAGATAATCAACATAGATAGACATAAAAGATGTAGGCGAAAGAAGAAATTAAGGAAGAAGTAGAAAAAAATATATCGGGTTTGTGGATTGAATAAACCCGATATATTTTTTTTCTATTCATCTTAGATCAATTTATATCAATAAAATAAAAATCGATTTTTTCATTAGCGAAGACGCAATTTTAAGGTAATAAGTGTATAGTATGAATAGAACAAGAGAGAGGGGGAAATACTAAAGAAAAGGTTAGTCAAAGCTATATACAAGTTAAGTTATCACACCCTCGTTTTTTTATTTCATTAATAAAAATGGAATTTCGGTTATTGATTAAGGTGAAGTTCCGTAAAAACACCTGCCTTCTTTAAAATATCATGAACAGTTCCTGTAGGTTGAGCACCCTTTTCAAGGAAATATAGAATAGCAGGAACATTTAAATAGGTTTGATTCTTTATCGGATCATAAAAACCCACTTTACGAAGATCTCTTCCTTCTCTTCGGCATCGAACATCAATTGCAATGATTCGATAAACGGCTCATTGGGATAGATGTAAATTTTAAGTACCCCCCCCAGAACCGTATAAGAAGTTTTCTCCTCGTACGGCTCGAGGAAATTCAAAGTTATGTATAGAATTCTAATTAATGTCAAATAGATCTATAGATTATTAAATCAATTAGACTATGATTTAAAAATTTTTTTCTTATTCTTTTGTTTTTCTTTTGAAAAAAAAAACTCATTCTTATCCCCATAACTCAAGTTGGATAACTCTCACGCAAAGGAAAAAAACCCTTAAGCTTAAGCATTTCATTTATTGAGCGGTCTCTAACCTCTTTATTTTTGCCTGTCTCCGTTAGAATCTATTTCGATTCTTCATTCTGATCTAGTTTAGTTATTGAGACAATTGAAAAAGATTTTTACTTGTTCCGGGATCCTTTATCCTTTCCTTGAATCATTGGGTTTAGACATTACTTCGGTGATCTTTAATCGTTTCAAAATGGTAGCAACATACCATTTTTTTTGATTTCCTTTTTATCAAAGAATCATATAAATAATGGATTCTCGTGTGATACACTTTTAATCCAATTTGATGTTTGAATTTGAAACTTGTTCGAATTGGATCCTTTCGATTTGTATACCGAACCTATACTTACGAAGTAGTTTTAACTTATTGATTGACACTAACCCTAGATCTCTGCCCTTGATAAATGAATCAATACTTTCTACTCGAGCTCCATCATGTACTATTTACATCAAAAACCCTAAAAAAAAAAAAGAGCTCGAGTGCAACCGAACAAACTATGTCGAGTCAAGAGCATCTTCATTCCTATATAATATAAAATGGTGGGTGTAAGAATCCACAGTGGATCATGTCCTTCAAGTCGCACGTTGCTTTCTACCACATCGTTTTAAACGAAGTTTTACCATAACCTCTAATTTCTTGGAACTGGTATGTAATTGATTCATTTATGGAATCATGTATAGTCATTGGGTTAGTTGGTCCATAGTAATCTATACTCTTATGACATGGGTAGTTTTTGAAAAAGTCTTAGCAATACTTCAATTTATTGAAACCCATATTTTATTGTATATATTGTATCAATAACATTTTTTTGTATGAGTGCAATATTTATTTCTCTATATATAGATATTTTCTAGATAGAGAGAGATTTTTTGAAATTTCTATAAAATCAATTAAGAAATAATTAATTACGAATAATTAAGAATCTCCATTTTTCAATTTCTTCATAGAATGGATTCACGAGTTTAACACTTCTTCGAGTACCAAGGACTCATAAGAAATAATTAAAAAGATTTACTTGATTGAAAATTTACTACCTAAATATTATATTATAATATTATTTGAATAAATTTTTGTAAAGGATTTATTACATTTGATTATGATAAATAAATGTATATTCGGGATTAACCCATCAATTAGATAGATCTAAAATAAAAAAAAAAAAAAGAAATAAAACGATAAAAATAGATAATAACAATACATACATATCAGCATTTTCTGCCTAGTTTATTTAACTTAAGAGACTCAATAATCTTTCCTTAAAATAAAGTGAAAAAGATGTATGAATTGTTACTTGGATTTACAATTATTCATTACAGACAAACATACGAAAAAATGAGGTGAAAAGAAATACATAATATGTTACATATGTAACTTGATTCTTTGTTAATCAGATTCGGGCAGATATTCAAATTGATATCTTCCGTTATGGATTAACTCCTATCTACCCCCAATTAGATCGAGTAGATGCATCATAAATAAAAAAAGGATCCTACGGGGGACTGGACTAGTTTCGGAGGTGCTAGACTATCTTGTATAAGGCGAAAGTCAAACAGATCTAGAGTAAACGATTGTTCCTACCTATTTTTTTTTATTTGACTCTAAAATTTAGTACCCTAAACCCTAAATAGGTCTTAAGTTTCTTAAGACCATTAATTCAATTCCATTAGTGCCAAAAACACAAGACCTTCGTGTTTATAATTCAGAAATCCACAGAAAAAAAATACTCGGGTTTCACAAACCATTTAAGAGATAGAGAATAATAGAGGCTTTCGCATTTCTGAAATGCATCATTATAAGAAAATAATAAAGAACAATCACATTCGATCTATATTTAGACTCTTAAGCATAAGGTTGTTTAAAACGGCAATCTATAGTCTGATATCGAATATTTTTCCATATATCTTATAATATACTATTATTATATATAATAATAATACGCATACTCTGGGACGGAAGGATTCGAACCTCCGAATAGCGGGACCAAAACCCGTTGCCTTACCACTTGGCCACGCCCCATTTATATTCAACACTAATAAACACTAATATTGGTAGTGCTTAGTCGTCAATTCCAGTACAAATATTTATAGAATAAATTAGATTGTTGCTCAGATTTTGATACGTTTATAGATCCAATTAAACTCAATTTATTGATCATTACATATAATTCCATTAAGATATTGTATGAAAGTAGGATTTCTTCTATTCTCGTTTTATTTGAGAATTGAAGGATTTTTGATTGGCTGAGTTCAAATCAAAGAAAGGTTTTTTGACCTACTTTATGTTATTAATTTTTCCCTTATCCCTTATATCATAGCAATAATAGGGGATTAATAACTCAATCAAATCAAAAGAAATACAATTATCTTCAAGAACAAAGAAAAAAAAATTGTTATGCTTAATATCTTAAGTTTCATCGGTATCTGTCTTAATTCTTTCCTTTATTCAAGTAGTTTTTTCGTCGCCAAATTGCCCGAGGCCTACGCTTTTTTGAATCCAATAGTAGATGTTATGCCAGTAATACCTCTATTCTTTTTTCTATTAGCTTTTGTTTGGCAAGCTGCTGTAAGCTTTCGATAATATTTTTAATACTGTCCGAGACAAATTCATGATTTACTAGAAAAAAAAAAAAAAAGATTCTAACTAGTTATAAGATCAGATAAGTTGTACATACAGTCTGAAGCTTTAAGTTGAATCCAATATTGAAATTATTCTATAGCTATGATAAATCTGGATCACTCTCATTTTCTTATTCTTACTTTTTTCCTTTGAACGACCCTCTTCGAGTCCCCCACAATATAGAATTGTGGGTATGAAATCCAATTTTGAGTAATCAAGGACTCAACTCTTAAAATTTTTTCCTATTTATAGAAATAACTTCACTGCATTTCTTGGTGTCAAACCAGATTAAAATAGAGAATCTATTCTCTTAAAAAAAAAAATGATCTTGGAGATTGTGTAATGCTTACTCTCAAACTATTTGTTTATACAGTAGTAATATTCTTTGTTTCTCTCTTCATTTTCGGATTCCTATCTAATGACCCGGGACGTAATCCGGGGCGTGAAGAATAACAAAATCAGATTTTTTTTCCTTGCTTGATTTTGAAATGTTCTTAACATTTTATCTATTCCACATCTTTCCTCAACTATAAAAAAATACCAAGTAATTGACAGAAACGGAAAGAGAGGGATTCGAACCCTCGGTACAAAAAAATCGTACAACGGATTAGCAATCCGACGCTTTAGTCCACTCAGCCATCTCTCCCCAAATTGAAAAAGGATAATTACTATGATACATTGTATAAAAAATAGAAAATAAAGGCTTGAAAAAAGCCCTTCTTTATCTCTCTTTATTATCTTTATCTACCCCTTTATAGATATATAATTTCATTATATTGATATAGATAATTATCTAGATATATCGATGGATATCTATCAAATCGATAAAAACTTTTTTTTATTAGGAATTCCATTTAGATAAATTAGATTTCATTAGATAAGGGCTCAAAAGAAGAGATATCTTCAATCCTAATATATAAATAATACCAATATATTAAAGATTCATAAAAATATTTATAAATAAAAAGAAAGTACCTTTTTTAGTTTATTTCATCCGAAAAGCCCTTTTCTTTTTATTTTTAGTTCCACGGCCTGGCCTGGTCAGTACCTAGCCGGGCTTTTTTTGTTCCAATAAATCGTAGATCAAATTATTTATTTGATTTGAAAATGTTTTTGAAAAAAAAAAAAATAGAAACAACAAGAATCCTAAGAAGATTTATTATTTCAATTCCTATGATACAGAAAAAGATGATATAGAATCAAGGTTCGATTTCTTATTATTATTTTTTAGTACTTTACTAGAATAAAAAACTTGTTAATTAGTTAATTAAAACGAGTCCTCTTTTCCTAATCTCATTAGTGGCCCTGATGAAAATACGTCAACGCTCAAATTTTCATGATTATTTTCTGATCCGATCTTTTTATTACTTATTAATACGACTTATTTTCGTCTTCGACAAAAGGTCCATTTATATACAATAATTGCATTGTAGCGGATATAGTTTAGTGGTAAAAGTGCGATTCGTTCTATTAATCCCTTAATAGTTAAGGGATCCTTCGGGTTGATTAATATTCCGATCAAAAACTTTATTTCTTAAAAGGATTTAATCCTTTACCTCTCGATGAAAGATTCGAGGAAAAATAAAAATTCTCGTGATTTGTATCCAAAAATATGTTCTAAATTGAAAAAATTGGATCATGAAATTACGAAACATAATTTTATTGAATTGGATCAATACTTCCAATTGAAGGAATAAGGGATCCATGGATAAAGGTGGAATTTTTTCTAATCGTAACTAAATCTTCAATTTTTTCTTTGTATAAGGGAGATTGAAGCAAAACAAAATAGCTATTAAACAATGTCTTTGGTTTACTAGAGACGTCGACATCGTTTTTTTAGCTCGGCGGAAACAAAATACTTTTCCTAAGGATTATATTAAATAGAAATAGGGAACGAAATAAATAACTGGAAAGATTGTTATAATCTCCTCTTGTATAGGGATCATCTATAAAGCGGGTCCTTTTGAATGCATTCAGACGGAAAGGCTGACATAGATGTTATGGATGGTATTTTTTTTTGTTTACATCTTATAAATTTAGGAATTTATCCATCTTCCATAAAGGAGCCGAATGAAACCAAAGTTTCACGTTCGGTTTTGAATTAGAGACGTTCAGTTCAAAATGATGAATCAACGTCGACTATAACCCCTAGCCTTCCAAGCTAACGATGCGGGTTCGATTCCCGCTATCCGCTTATCTTATCTTATAATATTCTTATCTTATAATTTATATATATTATAAATAGAAATTAATTAATAATGGAATTACTCAAATAAAAATTTTCAATTTACTTAATTTTAACTAAATTTTAACTAATGTATTAGTTAATGTAATGCATCATTGAATTCAATATGCAATTTCCGGAATTCTCACACATTTTTTTTACGAACAAGAGAGGTGAAAATACGAAAAAAAAAATTGGAATCAAAAGCGTCCATTGTCTAATGGATAGGACATAGGTCTTCTAAACCTTTGGTATAGGTTCAAATCCTATTGGACGCAATTTTTTTTCATATATTTTTTTTTAGTTTTAAATTTTCTATATCATGTCAAGAAAGGAAAGATTTTGAATGATTTGAATAAGAGACGCTTATTTATTAATAGTAATTTATAAATTAGTTTTAATATTAATTGTAACTCTAGTTTTAGATTTATTATATAAATAAACTAATAATTCAATTCTGTTTTATTTGAAGATAAGATATTAGTAGAAAGGATATTCAAATT
>NW_026124657.1:12500-27244 GCF_025177605.1 Cucumis melo | reverse complement strand
ATAAATTTGGATCAAATTCGAACTAGTAACTAATCCCAACATTGACGTATTGAACAAACTCATATACGCAAAAAATCTCAAATATCCTTGATCATGAGACATATAATTGTCACTATAAATAAGAACCATAATTCCAACAGTCGTGATTAATATTGCCATAATACAAGTAAGTGGATCGATCAAGTAGCCCAACTCTAAAGAAAAATCATTATTGATAGTCCAAGACCATACATATTGATAGATATAACTAGTATTTATTTGATCAATAGACAGATAAACTGCAAAAATCATAACTATACTTAACAATAAAATACTCGGAAAAGACCACATACGTCGAAGGTTTTTGGTTGCCGTCGGAAAAAGTAGAAGGCCCACTCCTATTAAGATAGGAATTGGAAGTGAGATGAACGGTATGATCCATGAATATTGATATGTATATTCCATAAAAAAGTATATTAAATTCCTAATTAATTTTTCTGATTCACCAGCTCTTATCTCTTTTCAAAAGGATCAGTTAATAACAAATTTAAATATCCAAAACGGAAATAGAATTTTATTTTTCTATTCTTAATTTTTTGCCAAATACTTCAAATATTTCAAGTCACGAAGTTACAATTGTTCAAATAAGATGAGATGATCCATTGAAACTATTAATGAACACACCCATTACTTTTAAGTAAAATTTTTTGACAATATAGAAACTGCAAATTTTCTTTATTATTTAGTATGCATTACAAAAATTCCCCGCTCTAGAGCAAGAAAGAATAATTAGACCAAAAACACTATTTTATTTTGGTATCAATCATAAAAGACAGTCTACAAGTTGATCCAGTAAAATAAGACTTCTTTGTATTAAATTCTACGAATCATTAAACAATTTTTTTTTGACAAAATAACATTATATATATTGTTTTTTTCTTTGTTTCTAATCTAATAATTTCGAATTTTCGATAGCTATATTAGGAGTATACTATAATTTCAATAATAAATGGATAATAAATAGTAAAGAACAATTCATTTTGAACAATAGATGTCTTTCACATCCAACTATAGTAATGAATAATCAATTATAATTTTGTAATGGCAGTTCCAAAAAAGCGCACTTCTATATCAAAAAAAACGGATTCGGAAAAATATTTGGAAAAGCAAAGGGCGTCGGGCAGCGTTGAAAGCTTTTTCGCTAGCAAAATCTCTTTCAACGGGTAATTCCCAAAGTTTTTTGGGGGACAAATCAAATAAATACTGAAAGATTGGAATAATCTGAATTGGTTTGACTCAAAAAACAGCCTAGTAAAAGTTCGTTTATAATTTTTATATTTTATATATATATTTTTTATATATTAAATATAAATTTTTTTTTATCAAAGCAATTAGTGTAATTTTCCTAATGTTTTGAGCGGATAAATATGAAATTCTTTTTCCTTTTTGTAGGCTATGTAAAAAAAAATAATAAATCGTTTGTTTACTCAATTAAAAAATGGAAAATGGTACTTTTTTGTTCAAAGAATAAAAAAGGTTGACCTTTCTTTTTCATATCTTTGTTTTATCATTTTCGAGATGGGGAAAATATGAATCCCCATCGCCCCACTAAACCAAAAAGTTTTTGTTGATTTTTGATTTTATTATCTATTTTCGATATTATATATAATATCGAAATATAGAAGAGCAAATAGTAAACTGAAACTCTTTATTAAAAATTTAATAAGACATTGAAACGATGACATTAGTTGATTAAGTTAAAACCTTCTTTTTGAATTCTATGAACCCTTACCTTATTTCTTTTCTCGAAATCATTATTACTATTATAGATATAGAATATATCTCGCCGAATACATAATGAAATTGGTTTGCAAAATCCTATAAAATAAAACTATTATTAAAAAAATAAAACTATTATTAAATGAAGAAAATTGACACCTTAAATTCTTATTGAAATAAATGAAATCGGATAAGATTTTTATTGGAAACGCTCAAATCTCCTATTTTTTTCCCTTTAATGAAATTATCATTTAAAGATAAAGAGTTTTTTATCCACGATAAATATTTTGTAAAAAATATTCCATTTAATTGCAAATTCATTCTATTTTTTTCAATCTCGACGATTGAATAATAATAGGTTATTATGATTTCGAGAAAGCCGCTATGGTGAAATCGGTAGACACGCTGCTCTTAGGAAGCAGTGCTAGAGCATCTCGGTTCGAGTCCGAGTGGCGGCATGCCATTTTTTTTTTATAAAAAAAAGTTCTATAATAGAATTAATAATTCAAGTCCCAGATATTAATTCAAATAATTGAATTGCGGGACCTTTAAATTTATTTTTTTATGATATTTTTAACTTTCGAGCATATATTAACTCATATATCTTTTTCGGTCATTTCAATTGTCATTACAATTCAGTTAATAACCTTATTAATCAATGAAACCGTAGGACTCTATGTTTCGTCAGAAAAGGGCATGATAGTTACTTTTTTCTGTATAACAGGATTATTAGTTACTCGTTGGATTTATTTGAGGCATTTACCATTAAGTGATTTATATGAATCATTACTATTTCTTTCATGGGCTTTATCCATTATTCATCTATTTGCTTATTTAAAAAAATATAAAAACCATTTAAGTGTAAGCGCAATAACCGCGCCAAGTACTATTTTTACACAAGGTTTTGCTACTTCAGGTTTTTTAACTGAAATGCATCAATCCCCACTATTAGTTCCCGCTCTCCAATCTCATTGGTTAATGATGCACGTAAGTATGATGGTATTAGGTTATGCAGCTCTTTTATGTGGATCATTATTTTCAGTAGCTCTTATAGTGATTACATTTCAAAAAGCTATAAGAATTTTTGGTAAAAACAATAATTTATTAAATGCGTTATTTTCCTTTGATGAGATCCAATACATCAACGAAGGGAACTATTTTGTAAGAAACACTTCCTTTTTTTCTTCGAAGAATTATTATAAGTCTCAACTGATTCAACAATTAGATCATTGGAGTTATCGTATTATTAGTCTAGGGTTTATCTTTTTAAGCATAGGTATTCTTTCAGGGGCAGTATGGGCTAATGAGACATGGGGATCGTATTGGAATTGGGACCCAAAGGAAACTTGGGCATTTATTACTTGGACGATATTTGCAATTTATTTACATACGCGAACAAATAAAAATTTTGAAGGTGTAAATTCCGCAATTGTGGCCTCTATGGGTTTTCTTATAATTTGGATATGCTATTTTGGGGTCAATCTATTAGGGATAGGGCTACATAGTTATGGTTCATTTACATTAACATCTAATTGAATTCATTCAAGAAAGGGCCTGACGAACACAAACATGGAGGGGTATAGATAAGAAAATTGTGTGTAAGACATCGAGAACCCTTTGAATCACTACATTACTTGATTCAAATGGTTCTCACAAAAGCCAAATGTATGAGGAAGTCCAATTCATTTTTTTATTTAACTTAAGAAAAAAGACTTCTTTTTTTTATTGTGCAACGAATGATTAAAAAAAATTATTATAGTATTGCTGTTTCATTTTTTTATGAAAACTATCTAGCAAAATAATTAGATAAAATAGCTTCGACCTTGTCAACTGATAGTGAGAAAACAAAATCTGGATAAATACCAATACCTATGACAGGTATAAGGATAGAGATCGCAACAAACAACTCTCGTGGTCCCGAATCAAAAAAATAAGAATTTTTAGCATTAAAAAGCTTGTATCCATAGAACATCTGGCGTAACATAGATAATAAATAAATGGGAGTTAATATAATTCCAATTGCCATTACCAAAGTAATTACTATTTTTGCCATTAAAAGATATTTTTGGCTAGTAATTATTCCAAAAAAGACTATTAATTCTGCAACAAAACCGCTCATACCAGGCAATGCAAGGGAAGCCATCGATAAGATACTGAAAGTCATAAATATTTTTGGAATTGGGATAGCCAGTCCTCCCATTTCATCGAGATAAACCAGACGTATTCTATCATAACTTGTTCCTGCCAAGAAAAAAAGTGCAGCGCCAATAAATCCATGAGAGATTATTTGTAAAATAGCTCCATTCAGTCCCGTATCGCTTATAGAACCAATTCCTATAATTATGAAACCCATATGAGAGACGGAGGAATAAGCTATTCTTTTTTTTAAATTGCGTTGACCCGAAGATGTTGAAGCTGCATAGATTATTTGAATTATGCCTAATATGATCAACCAGGGTGAAAAGATAGAATGGGCGTGGGGTAATAATTCCATATTGATCCGAACCAATCCATATGCTCCCATTTTTAATAAGATTCCGGCTAGAAGCATACAAGTACTGTAATGTGCCTCTCCGTGGGTATCTGGTAACCATGTATGTAAGGGTATAATCGGTGATTTGACAGCAAAAGCAATAAGAAATCCGATATAGAATAGTATTTCTAGTGCTATAGGATACGATTGATTAGCTGATGTTTCAAAATTTAAAGTTGGTTCATTAGAACCATATAAACCGATACCCAGAACTCCCATTAACAAAAAAATGGAACCTCCCGCAGTGTACAAAATAAACTTTGTAGCTGAATACAACCGTTTCTTTCCGCCCCACATCGATAGAAGTAGATAAACGGGAATTAATTCTAACTCCCACATGATAAAAAAGAGTAAGAGGTCTCGAGCAGAAAATGATCCTATTTGACCACTATACATTGCTAACATTAGAAAATGGAATAATCGGGAATCTCGAGTAACTGGCCAAGCCGCTAAAGTAGCTAAAGTGGTGATAAACCCCGTCAGTAAAATGGGTCCTATGGAAAGTCCATCGATTCCCAATCTCCAGTAAAAATCCAAAAAAGGGATCCATTTATAATCCTCCATCAATTGGATTAATGGATCGTCTAATTCGAAATGATAACAAAACGCATAGGTTGTTAGAAGCAGCTCGAGTACACAGATACATATAGTATACCATCTCATTACTTTATTTCCTCTATGAGGGAAAAAGAAAAGTAATAAACCCGCAAATATTGGAAAAACTACAACTGTTGTTAACCAAGGAAAATAATTCGTAGTAAAAACAAGATACACTTGGACTAAAAAAACCCATGTTCGAAAATAAAATAAAAAAAAATATATATATGTATATTTATTTTCGAGCACGAGTTTTTGTCGGTAAAAAAGAAATCAAATGTATTCAAGGGGGCTTTTAGAGAACGTATCAATAAGCTAGACCCATGCTTCGAGTTGTTTCATGCCATAAATAAACGCGAACACTCAAAAAATCTGTCGGACAGGCAGATTCACATCTCTTACAACCAACACAGTCTTCCGTTCGTGGAGCCGAAGCTATTTGCTTAGCTTTACATCCGCCCCAAGGTATCATTTCTAATACATCTGTGGGGCAAGCTCGGACACATTGAGTACACCCTATACATGTATCATAAATCTTTACTGAATGTGACATTGGATCTATAATTTTTTTTTAAGACTATAAATTTTCGATCGAGTAAATTTGTAAATGAATTATATATTTAGATACCAGATGAGTCAATAATTTATCAGAATTTTGATAATCAATCTACTTTCAGATTAACTCATGCGATAGGGCCAAGATACTTTGATTTTTTACGTTTTCGCAAACATTATCATGGATTACGTATGATACATATAATTTTACTTGATGAATATCATAATTTATCTCATAAATAAATATTACTTATTCAACAAATTCGATTGATTGATACGAGTGGATTTTCTGTTACGATAAATTGACGAAAGAATAGCTGGGCCAATAGCTGCTTCAGCGGCTGCAATAGCTATAACAAAAATTGAGAAAATATTCCCTTTTAATTGGCGACTATCAAAAAAATCAGAAAATGTTACGAAATTCATATTAACTGCATTCAGTATAAGCTCAAGACACATAAGGGCCCTAACCATATTTCGGCTTGTGATCAATCCATAGATACCGATAGAAAATAAATAGGCACTTATAATAAGTACATGTTCGAGCATGATTGACCAACTCCTTATCAATTCCGATTCATTTCAATATGAACAAAAATGTAATAGATTCAATTCAATTGACAAAAAAAAAGTACAGAACAAGAGAATATATTCGTAATCGATCGAATAAAAGAATTTTGAGTTTAGACCAAAAAATCTTCAAATAGAATTGAAGGGGAATGTGTGTGATAACATACAACAAAGTTTAAATTATGCTATTTCTAACTAAAGATTTATTACTGGCGAGCCACGGAAATTGCGCCGATCAAAGCAGCTAAAAGAATGATCGAAATGAGTTCAAATGGAAGAAAAAAATATGTTGATAAATAAATTCCAATTTGTTGACTATTACTTATTAAATCTTGCTCTAGAATCTGATTTGATCTTGTAGTCCAAATAATCCCATACCATGACGTATCTACAATAGTAGTCATTAGTGAAACAAAAATACTTGTACAAACCAGAAAAGTAACTCCATTCCCAACGGTCCAAAGATTAAAATCTTTGGAATATTCTGAACCCTTCATGAACATCACAGCAAATATGATTAAAACATTTATAGCTCCCACGTAAATAAGGAGTTGCGCAGCAGCTACAAACTGGGCGTTTGCTAGAATATAGAATAAGGATATAGAAACAAGAACCAGTCCCAACGAAAAAGCAGAATAAATGGAGTTGTTAAATAATAGTACTCCCATACTTCCTAATATAAGACCTGATCCCAACAAGACTACAAGAAAATCATGTATCGGTCCAGGCAAATCCATTATATGTAGTAAAAAAAGAGATAAATAAATCTAAATGTTTTTCATGACCTTATTGATCTGACCAGGAAAAAAAATGTATAATCAATTCCTAATTAAATATTAAGGGGTGTGAATTAATGTAGGTACAGTTATTCTATTAATCTTAGTCTTGATCTGAAAGAGTAAAGTAGATTGAAACTATATATTTCGAAATATATAGTTTCAATCTAAATTAAGCTACAATTCTCATGAATCAATAGTTTGGATTTGTAGGTAGTGACCAAACAAACAAAACGAAAGAAACCTCATGTCTTTAGATCAAAACAGAACCTTAGTAATTGTAAATTACTCTTTAATCAACAGATTGACTTATTTTAGACTTCAATTTGAGGCGAATTCGAATTCAAAATTGTTCTAATTGTATAATCATCAACTACTGACATTGGTAAACGACCCAAAGAAATTTGATTATAATTCAATTCGTGACGATCATAAGTAGAAAGTTCATATTCTTCAGTCATTGATAAACAATTTGTTGGACAATATTCAACGCAGTTACCACAAAATATACAGATCCCGAAATCAATACTGTAATTAAGCAATCGTTTCTTTCGAATATCCGTTTCCAATTTCCAATCAACAACGGGGAGATCTATAGGACATACACGAACACATACTTCACAAGCAATGCATTTATCGAATTCAAAATGGATTCGACCACGGAAACGCTCCGATGCTATTAATTTTTCGTAAGGATATTGAATAGTTACAGGCAAACGATTTGCATGGGATAAAGTAATCATGAAACCCTGACCAATGTACCTTGCAGCTCGTACTGTTTGTTGACCATAATTCATGAACCCAGTTACCATAGGGAACATATTATAATATCTCTAAAGAATTTTATGTTTGTTTCTTTCTCTTGTTTGAGCAAGTCGTGAATATAGAATATGGTATTCCTTTACAATGAAAAGAGTTGAAAAGATGTTGTTAATAATAGATTACCGAGAGATATAGGTAAAAGAAATTTCCATCCAAGATTTAATAGTTGATCTATTCTTAGTCGGGGTAAAGTCCATCTTGTTGCTATAGAAATGAACAAGAACAAATAAGTTTTCGCTAATGTAATAAAGATACTAATTGTCATTCCAAAGACTTCATACACTTTATTTATTTCAAATAGTTCATAACCTAATATGTATGGAATAGAGATATCCCAACCACCCAAGTAAAGAACAGTTACAAATAACGAAGAAACTAATAGATTTAGATAGGAAGCAACATAAAATAAACCAAATTTTATACCTGAATACTCAGTTTGATAACCCGCTACTAATTCTTCTTCTGCTTCTGGTAAATCAAAAGGTAATCTCTCGCATTCTGCTAAGGAAGAAATTAGAAAAATAACAAACCCTATAGGTTGACGCCACAAATTCCAACCCCAAAAACCATATTTTGATTGAGCCTCAACTATATCAACGGTACTAGAACTGTTAGATAATTATAGTCGGTAATAACATCACTGTTCTCATCGCTATTACAGAACCGTACATGAGATTTTCACCTCATACGGCTCCTTGAGGGCCTTAAATAAATCTAAGGAGCGTATCGGGATTATTTATCTTGTCTTGCTATGTTTTTTTTGTAGAATACTATAAGATAAAAATATACTATAAGATAAAAATCTATCGTGTGTCCCCAAATTAACCCAATAGAATTCTGTCTGTTATAATAATAAAGAAAAAGGTTACTTCTGAATTGATCTCATCCTTTAAAAAAAATTCTTTGTTGAGTAATAACTTAATTCTTTACTAAAATACTATTTATTATAAATATCAATAACCCATTGTTTTCAATTACGAAAAAAAAATTGGCTATTCCATTAGTTCATGAATTCGGACATGAATTCTATCTCTATGAATAGGGAGATAGGAAAGAAATGCATATAGTAATGGAGATAAGAAACAATAAAAAATATCTCTTTTTTTTTTTTTTTGTAATTGGATTCTTTCCATTTTTTTTCGTTCCTATTCTTCTTTCTGAGAAAAAGGGTACTTACTCAATAAGGGATTATTTCGTTTCCGATAGTCATTTATTTAATGGGTGGATAGGCGTATACTCTGGATCGGAATCGTGGGGAGTACTGCCTGATCATTTCTACAAACTTAAAGCCCCAATTCGTATTCTTTTTATATTATGCATTTTGCAAAAATGTCCTTCTCTCTCTTTTGGTTTTGGATAATTTTGAAAATCTCCATTACTAATCCTTTGTATATCTTGGTGTTTCTAACCATCCACTCATTTTTGCTCAATCGGCTGTGTTATGGTAATACACATATGGTAGTACATAAAAATAATAGTGAAAACTCAATCCGGTTGATCTTTTGAGTCCGCTTCAAGACAGGATAACTAGTGACCCAATCTTGGGGCTCTCTTGCGCCTATATTTTTTTCTGCTTAACTCTTATACATAGAAAATGAGACTTAATATTTTGACTGCTAATTTTTATTTATATAAGCTGTTTTCTTTCACTCATATAACTATCTGATTTAGTTCATTAATCCGAATAATAAATATAAAAATGAGGATATCTATTCAATGCATTTCAACCCTTTTCTCGAAAAAAAGTGGGAGAAGTTTATGTCTCAACGAATCACACGTAGAGATATTGATAATACACATAGAGTTAATGGTATTTCATAACTAATTGATTGAGCAGCAGCTCGTAGACCACCTAAGAAGGAATATTTATTATTGGATCCATATCCTGACATAAGAAGTCCGATGGGAGCAACACTTGAAATGGCAATCCATAAAAAAACACCGATAGGTAGATCGGCTAAAACAAGGCGATAACCAAAAGGAATTACTGAATAGCTTAGTAAAATTGATATGACTGCTATCGATGGTCCCATACTGAATAAGCGAGTATCACCTCTAGATGGAAGCAGATTTTCTTTAAAAAGTAGTTTTGTACCATCTGCTAAAGCTTGAAGAACTCCCAAAGGACCAGCATATTCAGGTCCAATCCGTTGTTGTATTCCTGCGGATATTTCTCTTTCTAACCATACAATTACTAGTACGCCTATTGTGATTCCCAATACAGTAGTCAAAATAGGGACAAGTACCCATAGAATTCCATAGAATTCTTTTAAGAATTCCAATCTCGAAAAAGAATTGATATCTTGGACTTGTGATGTATCAATTATCATTTTAACGATCAACTTCTCCCATAATGATATCTATGCTACCTAGTATTGTCATAATATCAGCCAATTTCATTCTTTTAACTAACTGAGGAAGAATTTGCAAATTGATAAAACCCGGCGGGCGAATTTTCCACCTCCAAGGAAAACCACCCTGATCCCCTATCAAAAAAATGCCCAATTCTCCTTTGGGGGCTTCGACTCTCACATAAAGTTCTTGTTTCGCCAATTCAAAAGTTGGCGAAGGTTTTTTACTAATGAATCGATAGTCAAAGTCATTCCATTCCGGAGACCTTGCTCGATCAAAAGATCGTATTTCTAAATTTTCATAAGGTCCCCCTGGAATTCCTTCCAAAGCTTGTTGAATAATTTTTACGGATTCCGTCATCTCAGCAAGTCTGACTAAATAACGAGCTAATGAATCGCCTTCTTTTTGCCACTGAACTTCCCAATCAAATTCGTCATAACACTCATAACGATCAACTTTACGAAGATCCCATGGTATTCCGGAAGCTCGTAGCATTGGTCCTGATAACCCCCAATTTATGACCTCTTCTCCAGAAATAATACCTACTCCCTCAACTCGTTCTAAAAAAATAGGATTTTGTGTAATAAGTTTTTGATATTCAGCAACCGCTGTCAAAAAATAATCGCAGAAATCCAAACATTTATCTATCCATCCATGAGGTAGATCAGCCGCGACTCCCCCGATACGAAAAAAATTATGCATCATTCTCATACCGGTGGCTGCTTCGAATAGATCATATACTAATTCTCGTTCTCTGAAAATATAGAAGAAGGGAGTCTGTGCGCCAATATCCGCCATAAAAGGGCCAAGCCATAACAGATGAGAAGCTATACGACTCAACTCCAACATAATTACTCTGATATAGCTAGCTCTTTTGGGGACTTGAATATTTCCCAACTGTTCTGGACCATTTACGGTTATTGCTTCTGTAAACATAGTAGCTAAATAATCCCAACGTGTTACATAAGGTAGATATTGTATAATTGTTCGGTTTTCTGCAATTTTTTCCATCCCTCTGTGTAAATAACCCAATATTGGTTCACAGTCAATAACATCTTCACCATCCAAAGTAAGGATGAGTCGAAGAACACCGTGCATTGAGGGGTGGTGAGGTCCCATATTGACTATCATGAGGTCTTTTCTTGTAGCCGGTCCATTCATAAGTTTTTCCTCGATTCATCTTTCCATGAATTGCTGAAAATTAAAATAAGTTCATAAAAATGCAAGATCTAATAAATCAAATAATTAAAAATTACTTTTTAAATTACTGAGTTTTTGACTCCCGAATATCCAATTGATTAATTAATTCTTTATAACGCATTTTATTTTTCTTTGATAAATAAGAAAGTAATCGTTGGCGTTTTCCGAGAATTTTACGTAGACCTCTTTGAGATAAATAGTCTTTTTTGTGCAATTCCAAATGTGAAGTAAGTCTTCGTATCTTATTGGTGAAACTGACTACTTGAAATTCAACAGATCCTCCATTTTCTTTTTTTTCTTCTTGCGAAATAACTGAGCTGAATGAATTTTTTACCATAAAATTAAATCTCCTTAGCCTTCTTTTTTTTTATAAATTATTATTGATCAGTAATAATAATGTTACTCGTTTTAATTTGATATACACAATAATCTTACTTTGATTAAGAATTTCTATTCTTTTTTTTTTTAATAAAATCTAGCAATCCCTTTTTTGAAAATTTCAGATAGGTATACAAAAGTCTGGTATATTTTTGCATGCACAAAAAATATTTAGACTGCAATTTTCAATTTAAAATGAAATAAGAATATTTTCTTGATTCATTTCTAAATCTAATAGATACGTCATTAAATTCAATTAATATCATCTATCAGAATCTAAGAGAGTGCCATATGTGTATTTCTTTGTCTTCATATACCATATAAGGTACGGGCAATATAGGAAAAATGTAGCATTAACTAATTTGCAATTGTGGATACATATGGATCCTTAGCATACTAAAACGACTGCTATTATTGGTATCAAACCAATACCGATTCATACAAGCTAAATCTTCTAATCGATAATTGGGCCAAAGAAAGAACTTTAATTTTTTTAGTTGATTTTGATATCTATCAAGATGTTTGCTTGTTTTATCTAAAACTTGATCATCTGTTTTCACCTTATTTCCATTGTAAAATGCTGTATTTCTCTGGATATCATTTTTATTCCCAGAATTGAAACAAATTAGAATTCTAAACTCTCTACGACCTCTAGGGGATAAGATATTTTCCGGAACAAGCAAATCATAATAATTGCTGGTTCTATTTTCAGTCATTTTTTGAGGTATTGCAATGGATTCAGCAAAACTCCTCTTATAAGGATAGCCTTTTTCTTGATATTTTTGATTAAATTGGTACTTATTCTTATGAACTAATGAAATACCTATGGTTTGAGACATAATAAATTTTCCATCATTTTTTACAGACAGACGAATGGGTTCTATAATAAGTATTCCAGTTCTAATTAATTCTGAAAGAATCAAGCCCTTCGAAGATAGCAGAATATCCAGACTCAGGTTGCCATTTTGAATAGAGGATATATAAATTTGTTTGGGATCTAGCAGTCTAACCAGGAGACAACATATTTTGATGTTATTGAAAATTTTTTTATTTACGTATGCCGAACCATCCCATCTGCATTGAACACGAAAATATTTTTTTAGTAACAACTCAAACTCCTTGCTCATCTTTTTCGCGTATTGGTTTTGATTTATACGTTTTCTCCTATCTGCTACCGCAGAATCTTCTTGAAGATTTTTTTTGTGGTTTGAGTGAACTGAGTCAAGATCCTCTTTGGCCACAGATTCCTTTTCTGCTTTATTTCCATTTTCTAATTCAAAAGTTTTTTCCTTCGCTGATAGAAAAAGAGATCCTTTTTTCTTTTCAATGAGTTTTTTTTTTTTTACTAAAAATTTCATTTCCATTCAATTTTTTTTCATTTCCATTCAAATTAAAAAGAAGTGATTTGATTGGTATCAGCCATGGATTAATCTTATATGCATTATAAAGTATCAAAAATTCTGGAAAGACCCACCCACGTTTCAAATTCGATCTGGAACCACTTAGTATTTCTTCATTCATTCTCATCCAATCAAAAAAAGTTTGTTTTTTTTTGTTGGATCGGTTGCTTTTTTTATCTTGATTAATTGTCAGATAAAACAAATGTTTCTTATTTATTTTTTTAATTAGTTGAAAATGATTAACCCCAGTTTTAGTATTTTTTTTACTGTTCGTGTCAGCCTCAATATGGATCCAGGATCGAATATCGACCTTATTTTTAATAGAAAAATGCAGCATTCTCCAATCAAAATATTTTCTATCCATAGTTTTTTCCAGATCTATAATATCATCTTCTCGTAGATAATTATTGATAAGGATATCAGTCAGTATATCAATAAATTTACATTTATCCGTGTTGTACTTATAAGAACTTTCTTGATTATTTTTTACTTCTACTGGTAATTCAACAATATATGAATCTTTATTATCTTCATAATTAATAGATTTATATGATAAACAATCATATATATATTTTTTTATTTTCTTATCTTTTTTATTCGGTAATGAGTCGTCTATTTCAAAATGATTTTGTTTTTTGTAAGCAATTAATCGGTTTTTTTCATCTGAAAAACATTGGTTAAAATCTTTATTTTTACGATCTTGCTTAACTCTATTTCGCCATTTTTGGGGAGAGTAATTTTGACCATCTAATCGGATATAAATCCAAGTTATAATGACCCCTTAACCAGTTTTTCCATTGATTTCTCATTCCAGAATTTTCAAGATTATTTTGTTTTAGGTCGGAATGTAATATTTCGTGTGCTCCAACAACTTCAACAAAATAATCCTCTATTTCATTCTTAAGAAAACGAGATGTTCCGTGATATTGAAAGACAGGTCTTAACTTAGATAAATTAATAATTTGTGTTTGTGATAATTTGTAAAATAAATATGCTTGCGACAAGTATGATAAGTCCAAAAAGATCTTTCCATTCTTATTAGTAATATTGGAAAGTGACTTTTTGATAGTTGAAATAAAGTCAATTATACTTTGATTTGTTTTATCAATTCTTTCTTGATTTGATTCATTATTGAAAATGGATTTAGTAAATTTTTTTTTTATTGATTCAATAAAAAGTTGGCCATTCCTCGGCATATTAATCATACGTTGAAAACATATACATAGATATTTTTCAACAAAAAAATTTAGAAAATGATGCGATTTACGAATTAATCGTACATTTCTTTTTTTTAATATCTTTAAAATATTTTTCTGAGATTCAAATATTTTATCATCATAACTTATTTTGTTAGGACTAATTTCTGTATTTAGCAACTCTTGTTTCGTGTCTTTTCTAATTTTTTCAATTTTTTTTAGTATGGTGTTTGTTCTATCAGTCAAATCTTTCATTTTTTTTTCTCTCAATGAAAAATTTGTCCAATCCATAGAACTAATTACAATGGACGAGTCTTGGATCATTCGATTACTTATTATCGAATTTTTTTCGTTTTTAGCTTGATTCAACTTGTATATTTCTTTCAATTGAAATAATGGAATTGGGGTTCTTTGTAAAAGTGCTTTTATTCCTTCTTTTATCTTTATAAATAAAATGTTTTCGGTGACCTCTTTTTTTTTTTCTTTTGAAAAATTTATAATTTCTTTGAAAATTTTTATAAACAACTTTGTTCTTAAAAGTCTTCCAATACACATCTTTGTCCAGTTTTTTAAATTTTTTGCTCTTTCGGTTATTAACTCGGGTTCA
>NW_026124656.1:2500-7500 GCF_025177605.1 Cucumis melo | reverse complement strand
CATCTCTGGCGATGAATCAACAATCCGAAGTACTTTTCTTGCGTATTCTTGATAAACAAGGGTTTATGTAGAGATATAGACCAATATATTGGGGAAGGAAGCAGCCACTTTGACATCTCTTCATCTCCAAAGAATTCTCGATGTGAAAACACAGAGACAAAAGGATGATCTTTGAATAGGAAAAAGAGTGGATCTGCAGGATCCCAAATGAATTGGCTTATTCGAAAAAAGCCTTGTTCTTTGGAAGATCTATCTCGTGTCTGGTACTGCACGGTTCCACTCTGCAAGAACTCCAAATCATTCTCTTGAAGCTCATCCTCTTTATCATAAATGATCCGCTTGCCCCGAAATGACCTAGCCCAATAGGGAAATCCCAATTCATTGAGCCTTTTGATACAATCAAATAGAAAGCCCCAAGGGCGCCATATTCTAGGAGCCCAAACTATGTAATTGAAGAAATCCTCCTCTATCTCTATCTGTTGCGGGTCGAGGACTCCTTCCCCTTCTTCAAACTCCGATTCGTATTGTTGATAGAGAAATCTCTGATCAACGATAGAACAAGATCCATTTTGTATCATATCTAAGGGATTCCTGGGTTCGGGCCGAAGAAGCAATGTCACTCGATCATTATCAAATCGACTGCAATCTTTTTCTGTCCGTGAGGATCCCAACAGAGCGCCTTCTACTTCTAATAGGCCATGAACTAGATCAGAATCATTCTCAACGAGTCCATAGATCCCATTTTTTTCATCGGGTCCGGGTAGAGACCAAAGGTCTTGAACGACCAATCCGGCAGAACAAATCAAAACATAAAGAAGTATCATTAATTTCTTCATGCTCGTTTGAAGTTCGAAGTACCAGTTGTACAAATAAGAACCCCCTTCGTTACATGATTTCTTCTTCATATAGATAGATATAGGATCTATGGAGCAATTACTTAGAAGTACATTTTGTGCAACAGCCCTTCCTATCTGATAGAAAAGGATCGCATGATCCTGAAACGATCTTACCTGGGATAGCAAATCCCAAGTTTGTCTATGAAGAGCAGATTGAATTATATTAGTGTCTATAATTGATTTCTTCTGCGTAATACTAATCGATAGGGCCTCATTGGTAAGTGCTACAAGATCTCGTACATTGGAACCCATGGTTATGGAACCGAATCCATTAGTATGGAACATTTTCTTTTCCAAGCGAAATCCCCTAGTATATGAAAGAGTGAAAAAGTGCTTTCGTTGTTGTGGAATAAGAAGCCTTCGTATTTTAATGCATGTATTCAATTTATTCGGAGCTATTAGAGCGGGATCCACTTTTTGGGGAATATGGGTCGAAGCAATAACAAGAATATTTGTAGTGGAACATCTTTCAAAATCCCTGGAGAGATAGTTCACTAATAGACCAAGGGATAAGTAATTCGACTCAGTCACATACAGATTATGAATGTTTGGAATCCATATTATGCAAGGAGACATTGCTTTTGCTAATTCGAATTGAAGGGTGATATAAAATCGGTCTATTTCCAGCATCATATCCTTAGTTAGCGCATTCATCATAGTTAGAAGCTCCAGCTCCGTATCAAGGTCACGGTCGATATCGTCACTATCATCAATATCGCCCACTATCATCAATATCGTCACTATCATCAATATCGTCACTATCATCAATAAGAAAACCCTTAGGCTTCTTATCCAGCAACTTGTTCAGAAATACTGTAACGAAAGGAAGATAGGAGTTTGTCGCTAGGTATTTGACCAAATAGGGATCGTCCAGTTCCTATAGAACCTATCACTAAAATACCCCTAGAGGGGGGGAGGGCTAATAAGCGGAGCGAAAAGGGTTTTCCATGAGATGGGAAATGAAAACTATTAGCCCCACACGAGGTTTGTGAATAAGTGATTGTCTGATAATGAGCAAGGAATGTCCGTCTTTCTGCTAAACAGGATGTATTGAACTCATAATTCATTAGATACTTTTATGAATGTCAACTAAGTATCGTAAGTAAATTACTCCCGGTTGTTCAATCATTTGATAACCAGGAGTCATTCTTTGATAAATGATCACTATGAGTCAGACTCAAGTAGAATTTGATCAATCCTTTTTTTCTGTCGTTAAGGTGGAGAACTGAATCAAGAATTCTCTTTCTTTATCATCAATCGAATCACTGTTCGAGACCCAGGATTGGATTTTCTCATCAATCCAATCACCGTTCACATTTTTTCTTATCAATGAATATATCTCTTTACTTGTATGACTTAGATGTCTCGTATTTCTCGAAAAAGCGATTCGATTGATGGGATTTGGTATGATACTTATGAGATCGATGAGATTGATATTCCAATCTTTCTTCTTCGAAACGTATTGATTTGACCCCCATAAGCGGGACCGCCACCCCATAGCATGTTGCCACCAGAAGCAGAACCCCATATTTCTTCTAGAGAATCTCCTAATTGTTCCAGGAGCAACTAGAAAGAGATTCTTTAACCAGAAAGAATTCCTGGGATACCTATCCAGAAGTTTTCGCAACTCAATCATGTATGATGGAATCATCAAAGATTTGACCTTTTCGAACTCTGTCTGTAACTCACTATAGGCTCGAGAAACAAAGAGAAGATGTGTACGAACGAGATATACAGCAATAAGAAGAAGGAAAAGGATTGAATAGAGGAACTCCCGAACATTTGGCCATCTCAGATGTGTCGATATCGATGGTGACTCATTATTTCGATGAATCATTTCTTCGGACAGAAGAAGATTAGGTAAACACTTACTCGAAATCTCACTTATCAGATTCCATTGTAGAAGACACAATTTTCTCTGAAGAATTCGCCATGATATTATGCATGGATCATATATATCATGAAAAATGTATACAAATTTTTGGATGCTACTTAGTATCGGCAATAGGTCTGAAAAAGTATCTAAAAATAGCAAATTTAGATATTTGTACCCTGTCGAAGTAAGGAACCATGGCATATATGTTTGGAATAGATTCCATTTTGAGAGAGTTGAAAAAGCACTATCTCGTTGAAAGGTTCTATACATCTGCCCTTTCTCAAGGCATTTTCTTTAGACAAAGACTCCGTTTTTTCCTCTTTTCGGATGGTAAATATTTCTCAGAACATGGAGTGTGAATCAAACCCATGTTTGAATTTGAAATTGAGATACTGATGCAAGTTCTTCCCCTCTGAATCAGATAGATTCATATCTGAAAGAGGTTGACCAATAAGTTCTTTCAAATTGACTATTTGTCCCTCTGTTAGAGGTGTTCCAGAAATGTCTGCGATCGAGTAAATAGCTCGACGAACGGAATGGATCGGATCGAATTGGAAAATGGAAAGATTTGTACAAGTTATACCTTTCGTCACCACTTTGTGGAAAATCGTTAGGTATGAATATGTTAGATACCTGTGACTCGATTGGTGAAATAGTATCTCTCTCCAAAAAAGCATGTTTTTTTTTAACCGCCGCACAAAGAAAATATTTTGTTGCGAATGAACAAGATATTGAGGGAATTGTCCATACGTAAAATCATAATTATTGATTACGGGCCTTTTCCACATAATCCACATAAAAAGGGAATCTTTAGTTACAATAGAAGCAGAAGTGATGTGGATTATTCAAGAATCGAAGTCGAGTTGCTTTATAAAAAGAAGATATCAATGAACTTCTATGAAATGGTTTCACGGGATTTAGCCAATTGTCTTGATCGTGGGATATCATTGAGAAATAGGAATCCGTGTTATCAAAGGATTTCCTGCGATTATTTCTAGTATGGAATGAGTCAATCATCCACTTTGGTATCTTATTGAACAAAAATGGTGATATTGTTCCTCCATTGATCAAGAATTTCGATTTTTGGGAAGTATAATGATCATCCAATAAGAAGGGTTTCAATTTTTTCAAATGAACGATTTGAAGACCTATTGATTCTAACAACTGATTGCAGAGTTGATCATTCGGACCTTTCAATTCATAGATGTGGATCTCGGACCTATGAAGGGGGATATTCCCGAAACTCACAAAGAAAAAAGGAAGTGAGTTAGACAAAAAGAGAAGAAACTTGGACAAAAAAACAAGTAACTTGGACAAAAAGAAACGAAGTGACTTAGACAAATCTTTTTTATCGATAACCTCAGACCAATCAATCGAATATTGATTAATACGTAATCGATCGAACACTACTTGAAAATGAAAATGGCTCTTCTGCTCAGAAATGAAATGTTCCTGGAAATTCTTGCTCCCATTGGACCATTTTGTATCTATATGCATTAGGATCCCGATTCATGGATCTCTCGGTTCGAGAAATCAAAATAAGAGGATCGAACCATTTCTTCTGACCCTTTTTGAAATTTGATAAATGTTGGTTGATCGTATATTTCATTATAGTTCTATGATTCAGAGTATCATTTCCTATTTGATCCCTTTGAATTCCATATTCCAAGTCGCGATCGGATCTATTCATTAAAAAGAATCGATTCAATACATTTCTTATGTACCCATAATATTGGATTTGAATCAGATTTCGGATCAATCTATATTGATTGACTGCCTCCATTATGTTGTTGCTAGCAAATACCACTATTTTTTGTTTTGGATCTTCCAAATCATTCCCGGGGGGAGGTCCGGACCCATTTTTTTTCTGATCCTTCGATAAAAAGATTCATTCTCTTCATAAAAAATAGGAGGTAGAACCAATAAATATTTCTTTTTCGATTCATCCCTGGAGTTGAATACCTCATTCAAGAATTGTTTTTGATCCAATCCGTAGGAATCAATAGAAAAGGCAAATCCCTTATGATACACCAGATCCGGCTCGGTTATTGATAGAGTGAATAGATCTGCCATTTCTTGAAATCTCTCTTCTGATTCAAAATCGTGGTGTAACGTGTATCCCCTCCTGTTCCGGTCATGGAATAGATGAAATAAATAAATAAATGGATTTTTGTTCAAGAATGAAATCTTATTGGAACTGTCCATATCCAGTTCATCCTTCGGAACCA